>NC_141162.1:39118412-39418412 GCF_053477565.2 Lygodium microphyllum | reverse complement strand
AACACTCAACAGGAAGCAAATGCTACATGGGAATTGGTACCTTTGCCTAAAGGTAAGAATGCAATTGGCTGTAAGTGGGTTTATAAGGTGAAGCACAATGCAGATGGTTCTGTGAACAGATACAAGGCAAGATTAGTAGTCAAGGGATATGCACAAACATATGGCATTGATTATGAAGAAACATTCAGTCCGGTTGCAAGGATGGCAACCGTAAGAGCAGTCATTGCTATGGCTACATCAAAAGAATGGTCTTTACATCAGATGGATGTAAAGAATGCCTTCTTGCATGGTGGTTTGCAAGAAGAGGTATATATGGACCAGCCACTAGGTTATGTGCATGCTGTTCATCCTGAGTTTGTTTGCAAGTTGAAGAAAGCATTGTATGGCTTGAAGCAAGCACCTAGAGCATGGTCTGACAAGATAGGACAGTATCTTGTCACTATTGGCTTCCAGATTTCCAAGGCAGATTTCTCACTTTATGTGAGAAAAACAGAGAAAGGTATTATGCTACTTGTTATTTATGTTGATGATTTGATTATCATAGGTGACAGTGATGAAGATATCCTTCATGTGAAAATGCTATTGAAGCAGAAGTTTGAGATAAAGGATTTGGGAGAGCTGCGTTATTTCTTGGGCATTGAGGTGATTAGATCACCAAGTGGGATATGGCTCTTACAGAGGCAATATGGATTGGACATGCTGTCCAAATATGGGATGACAGGCTGTAAGCCTATTTCAGTTCCTTTGGAGCAGAATGTGAAGCTGAGCGCAGATGCAGGTGAGCTTCTGAAAGACCCTACTATGTACAGACGCATAGTAGGAAGTTTGATTTATATAACTATTACCAGGCCAGATTTGAGCTATGTTGTTGGATTGGTAAGTCGGTTTATGCAGGCTCCAAGGAAACCGCATTTAGATGCGGCTAGACACATACTCAGGTATGTGAATTCCACATTGCAGTATGGATTATTTTATGAGACTAGGGTTCAGATACAGTTGCATGGATACACTGATGCTGATTGGGCTGGTAGTATTTCTGATAGACGATCTACCAGTGGATATGTGTTCTCTTTTGGGAGTGCTGCAATCACTTGGAGCAGCAAGAAACAGCCTACAGTTGCCTTGTCGAGCACAGAGGTTGAGTACAAGGGTGCAGCAATGGCTGCATGTGAGGTAGCTTGGTTGCATAAGCTACTTTATGATATGCATCAGTCTACAGATGGGCCAGTTGTCATTTATTGTGACAACATGAGTAGTATACACTTGGCAAATAACCCAGTCTATCATGCTAGAACAAAGCACATTGAGGTGCATTATCACTATGTGCGGGAGAGGGTTTTACTAGGTCTTATTGATCTAGTTTATGTCAGCACAGAGGGTCAGGTAGCTGACATATTTACGAAGGCATTGGGCGCAGAGAAGCTGCGCAAGTTCAGAGACCTGCTTGGTGTGCAGGAATTGGGATTGAGCTCGAGGGGGAGTGTTGAGATATCGAGCTCCACTTGTGATATGCCACGGTGACCGTTGTGCATTTATGTCACCGACTTATCAGTTGCAGATGCAGTTGGTACACCGCCCATGAATAATAGCTAGATGACAGCTATCATTATCTACTCTAGTTCGTGGCTCAGTTAGTATGCCACCTTAGTTAGTTGAATTTGGTTGAGACCCATATATAGGGTTCTTCTATTTCTATGTACTGGAGTTCTTTTGGCTTACATAACTAAGAAGAGGAAAACTGTTTTCAACCTCCACCTTTGTGTATATTCCCCCATTGTACAAGCAAGAAAGCTACAAGTGAGACTCCTTCCTTCTCTCCCATAATCTTGACATATACACTAAATATATAATGATTATGTATACAAATTGTCTCATAAAGTTATGTGTACACTTATTATGCATATATTGATATTTCCTCATAAAGTTATGCATACACTGATTATGCATGATTTAAATCTATGTCTTGTGAAGTTATGCATACAATGATGTTGTATAATGATTGCCTCATAAATTTATGTAAATAACAATAATGGATCAATTATGTAAAGAACAATAAACCTCTCAGTCCATCCACATATTTTAAATAACTATATTTATCAAAGACAAGTGAATGCAGGTAGCTCCTTTGTAATGAATTTCAACTATACTTTCCACATGAAAAGAAACTATTAAAATCATTTTGTTATTTTCATGCGTAAGGTGGAGCTCGATGGACTCACAAGAAAGTACTCCCTTAGAGGAATTTCAACAGTTCGTGTCTCAAATGAGCCATGATGCAATATGCAATAATAACTTTATGTACTTTTTGAGCCAAAGTGTGGGTGTTCCAAGCCACATTTCAAGACATAGTGTGGGTGGTGGTACTCCTCTAAATGTGTTTCCAAACCACCCTCATTTTATCAATCCTCACCATCCTCAATTCACATAGTTCCAGCAACCAAGACAATTAGGTATAGAGGGACCCACAACAATACACAACAATATAATTCTTCGTCCAATTCCACATAGTCCTCAACATGACCCCTCGTCACCACCACAATAAGAATCGCAAGCAATAAGTCCCTGTGATGCAATCCTGGACATATGTGGCAAGGTTGACGTGGTTCAAACCCAAGTACCAATGGTGCCACATTCTAAAAATGCCAATAAGCAATGCCCATAGCAAACTTCATTAGAGTATGATGCTCCAAAACCTCCTAAACCAAAGAGGGTGTGGAAAGGAAAGAATAAAAAAAACTCACTCAAGACACAAGATCATGAAATAACCACAAAAAAATGGTTTTCTCAGTGGAAGGATACATGGATAGTATATCTCATTCACATCTGAGGATCCATAAGTGCAGAGTTCTCAAAGCCACCAAAGCAAGGAGTGGATATATGGTTCAAGGTAGCTACACAGTTAGCATTGCTATTTTCGGAGTTTGGCGTAGATGGTGAGGCATAGAGAAAACATTGGGAGGCATCTATGAGTCATATAGAAAGGATAAGACCCACACTGCCATATCAAGTAATGATCGTAAGATCACTTTCCAATGGTATGATCTTGTGGATGAATATATGTGGAATCATTCCAATGTTGTCAATGATGCACATGCCTCATCTATTGGTGGGTTGTCTTCTTCAGAAGAAAACACCACATCAATCTCCAATGATCCAGGTGAACACACTCAAGAAGACATTGGCTCTAATGAGCCTCCGAAGATCGAGCAAGATCAAACAACCAACCACCAAGGAGCATGCAATAAGAAGGGTAGAAAGATAGAGGAGTCTCTCAATGACATGGGTAGTACCACCCGATCAATGTTAGCCAACCAAAAAGTAAACTTAGAGGAAAAGAAAGCATTTGAAGAGCGCAAACTTATTATCATGGATACACTTGCCTCCTTTGTATCTAGTATCCTAGACCCTAAACTTTTATGGAGCATAGGCTTCTGGGGAGTTGTTCAAACCGAATGTTTAAAAGCAGGTTACGAGTTAGCAAGAGTACATTTGACTATCTCATCGTAAAGTTAATACCACAAATGTGATGCAAGAATACGAACTATCAAAGAGCAATACCTATCGAGAAGTGAGTCTGTGTGTGACTCTACATCGCTTGGCAAGCATCTCAAATTTGTGACTTATAGATAGCTAATTTGTATGGGGTCTCAACTCATTTACACAGTTGGTTGTTCAGGACATTTGCAATGCACTGGTGGCTGCATCTAGATTGCATGGTATGTACATAAAGTGGCCAACATCACAAAAAATGCAAAAATATGTAAATGCATTTCAAGCCCTTCAGTGTAGTAGATGGTAGTCATATACCCATCATTGCCCTAAGAGAAAACCACGAAGATTATTTTAATAAGAAGGGCTTCCACAATTTTTTAAGATCATTGTGTTAGCCAATTGTGTTGTTTGGGACTATGACATTGGTTTGGCACGTTCTATGCATGATTGGAATGTTTTTCAACATTCAGATATAGGAAAACGATGCACAAACAATGCTTTGGGACAATATTGTCTAGTAGGTGATTGTGCTTATCCTACATGCTTTTGGATGCTTCCTCCTTCCAAGGGTAGTAAGGATGGACTATCTCGGGGCAGGGGGGGATGTGGGGGGAGGGGGGAGGGGGACATTATTATTGAAATTACATACAATCAAGTACTCGTATGCCAGCTGAAAGAGCATTCGACATCCTTAAAGTGTGATTTTGTATATTATTGAAGAGATGCGACATGCTTTTACAAAATGTCCCGAAGATGGTGGCAGCATGTGGCCTTGTTCTACATGATATATGCATTGTGCATGGAGATAATTTTGATGATGCATGGATACCTGAAGTGACAATAGAACTTGAGAGAGAAAGTAGTCCACCCCATCAAGACATGGACCAACAAAATAGTTTGAGGAATGGATTAGTAGAGGTTGCTATGCTAACAAACACAAGTACCACACAAGTAGTTTAAAGAGCTCAATTAGAGAAGCCAACACAGGGGGCAAGCCAACTTGGGGGAGCAACTCGAAGAGAAAACATTGCTCAAGCCATGTTTCGAGAGAGGGAGGACGCAAATGTGAGAACAATCTTTGGTGATTTTGACTCTGCGGAGGAGATCGATATGATAAAGACTACCGTGAGTTAACTTTTGTAGCATCTGCATTGCAAGTGGAAAGGTGGAAAGAGGGGTGGTGTGCTAATAAATTTTACTTGTTTTCATCTTTCCATAGAGAGTGGGTAAAGCCATGCCTCAACAGCATGGTGAAGGGGTTCAACACCCCTACTCTCTTTTTCATTACTAATTTGTGTTAGTTTTATTAATCACTTTTTTTTTGGTTTTGTAACATCCATTTGTGATACTTATACCAATGATTTTGTAAATCACGAATTGCAATAATATTCATAAGTGCCAATAATGATTAACATGGATTAATATTATGTCAGTAATATGTGTTAGTTTTATGAATTGTATCCTATTTTCCCCATCAATAACATGAACTTGTGTTATCTTGTCTCTCCTTCTCTCTCATATTCATCCATATGATTACCTAGAATTATATATTATATGACTAGTTCTGTCCTTTTCTATTAATCGATCACATCTCTCTCTCTCTCTCTCTATGTGTGTGTGTGTGTGTGTGTGTGTGTGTGTGTGTGTGTGTGTGTGTGTGTGTGTGTGTGTGTGTGTGTGTGTGTGTGTGTGTGTGTGTGTGTGTGTGTGTGTGTGTGTGTGTGTGTGTGTGTGTGTGTGTGTGTGTGTGTGTGTGTGTGTGTGTGTGTGTGTGTGTGTGTGTGTGTGTGTGTGTGTGTGTGTGTTCTTGTAGTATATTGACCCTTTTTTTTTTCTATCAACTTCCAGTTTGAAACTTGCACCAGGCATTGCCGCTATTTGATCTCTCACTAGCTCATGCCTACTTGGCCTAATAACAATCCACCACCAAGCCCCCATCTCACAACACCCCCAACACTCATGATGAAAAAAACCAAACCAAACAAGCTTGAACCTAAACCAATATCTATTGTGAATCATTATGAGAATATTTCTCATAGCAACAACAATAGCAAGCGCATGAGATTCACAACAACCACCTCTTATGAGGATGAAACTTCCTTGGAAGATTCAACCCTAATTGCCTACCTTCCAATAGCCAAGACTGACTTTCTTGCCGCCACTTTCTCTGAAGGTGGTCAGAATTTGGAGGATGAGGCCATGACACCTTACTTCCATCCCTCCATTGCCAAAGGTCATATTAGCATTCTTGCACAAGTCTTTTTGAGCTTGTCTCACCTTGAGGAAGACTACTCTGTTGGCCTCATGGACCTTGACATTATTGACAATGATGAGGATGGACCCATATCCTTTAATAACTTCACACCAATTGATAAGTACTTGAAAAGTGGTGCTTTGTACAACAATTATCCATATTGTGATAACAAATCAAAGACCCACCCACAATCATTAAAAGCTCTAGCCTAGTTGAATGCCAAATTTTGGAATGTGGCATCATGAAGCATGATGGTTGACCTACCTTAGCCTAGTTCATTATCTTTGGAAAGGTTCTAACAAGATGTATTTAGAAGCCAAGATTGAAAGCAAGCTAGAATCTTCTTTGTTCTTAAAGCAAGTCATAACACGGCCATAAAGCATTCCTAAAGCCAAGGGTGCATGTTTTATTTTAAAGAAGGTTGAATTGGAAGGTATGTAAAAGTTGAGATTTAGTGGAAGGGAAAACATTTTGCAATCTATATTATTGCTTCACTAAGTGATTTTCCCATGAAAATGTATTTTTACACAGAGAGCCCTTTAAGCAAGTATGGCCCAAAAAAGTGGCAATTGTGATCCAATTTCATTTAGCTCATCATGATGCAAAACACAACCTTATTTTGCAAATAGAAGTTCATAAATACACATAATATTAAGTTTTATTAACATTCTAAAAAAAAATTGGTTGTTTTCTAGTGAGTTGAAGCATCTTGGGAATCAATTGAAAACATGTTGTTTGTGCCACCCTTCTAAATTTGATTAATTTTAAGTTTTAGTAACATTCCCAAAAAATTGTGAATATTTTCTTGTGAGGATCAATCGACTACGTGTTGTTTATACTCCCATCCTCAATTTGAAAAATGTAAACATTAGTCTCTTCATCATGACTTGAATTTTTGGAAATTTTGTAAAGGCATGCATTTATCTTATTCCTGCAAATTTTCCTATAACTAATTCCCTCAAAATATTTTGATATATGAAAGACTATGACAAGTGGTTAGAGAGGTGTCTTAACATTACGTGAGCATGATGGTAAAAGAATGTTCACTAGTAAAGCTTATGTTGAAGAGTATGTTTAGACTTTAAGGCATTCAATGTCATTTGGCTTTACAAAAGCAAGGTGTGTGATGGGACATCCCCCCTTATTTTCTCACAACCCTTTCATGAAGACTTATATCCTTGGAAAGATTACAAGAGTAGAATTCAAGGTAAGTGATTTTTGGTAACTTTAAATTGAATGTTTTAGGCATAATAATATTCTCAACATGATGTAGTTTTTTCCTCGATAGGATCTATACAATTAATCCAATGTGCATAAGGGCTTGCATCACCTCCAAATATGAGCTAAGAGAGTGGGCAATAGCCTTTGTAACAAGGTGCTCAATTGGGAAAGAGCTTGGTAAACATGCATGAACTCACCTAGTTTGTTACTATCAAACTTGGTTATTTTGATTAAAAAACTATTGTGTAGCCACCATGACTTACACATATTGCTAACAATAAAAGATTGCTATCTCTTTATTATCGTTAGTAACACTTCTCACCAAGCAAACATCACACAAACTTTACAAAAGCGTGATGTTCATAAAATGTCAAATGGTGTAACCCCACGGGATCCACCTTATAAAATATGTAAGATACCACATGAGTTCAAAAGAAAGGGTAGTATATTTAGTAAAATTTATAGGATTATATTTAGAAAATAGGTTTTTAAATTACAAATTGAAAAAAATATGTAAGTTTAGTAAAGTGAAAGGGGTCATTTAAAGGCCTTAGAGCATGTAAACAAAGGGTATTTCTTAATATCCTTTGAATACACATTATATAGATGTTTCTTGTAGGTGGACCCCCCCTTGGGGTGTAACTCAATATATGTTTTTCACGATTTGCATTGGCATCACACTTAATGGTCTACAATACTTAATGTTTATGCAAATTTTAACTCAATTTCATTAGGTGCATGTATGTAAGAATCAAAAGAAATCTTTATTTTATTGTCTGTCAATTTTAAAATGCCATTAGGCTTCAATAAACAAAGGAACAATCAATTAAAGAAGTAAGAATATTCATATACACATGGAGAGAAAAAAAAAAGGAAATTTACACACATACACTTAGAGGGATGGGGGGGGGAGGGAAAGATTGAAAAGAAAAAGAAAGGAACGAGAGAGAGAGAGAGAGAGAGAGAGAGAGAGAGAGAGAGAGAGAGAATGTGTGTGTGTGTGTGGAGAAGAGAGAAATTGGAGAGAGATAATTCTAGCATTTCCCAACTCCAATTGGGGGGGGGGGGGGGGGAGGGAGAAAGCACTAAGCTACCATGAAGTGGTGCAAGGAACACTAGTTTTCTTTACCACTTGTCAAGTTTAGGTAAGCATGGCCATAATGAGTGTTTTCTACAAGATGCAAGTTTTATTAGGACCCATGAGCCTACATGTACATTTGTACAAGCATTGAGCTAGAAATCTTAGACCTTTAAAAAAACCATATCAAATGTAATCTTCAAGGAGATAGAAGGAAAAACTTCAAAGAGCCATTACTTTCTTGTCATGTATTGGAAATGGGTCATTTGTGCTTAGAAAGATTGGAATTTATGAAGAATCGATGGGGGGAACTTTTAAAGGAAAACTTAAAATATTCATAACTTTTCTATTTGTAATCGAAAACGGGCCATGTTTGTACTCAAAACGATTGGAATCTCGAGACTCTGCTTCCAAAGTAGTAATGGGTCACAAGAAAGTGAAATTGATACTTGAGAAGTCCAAATTACTAATGTAATTTGTAGTGTGTGCTTCTAGTGAGAAGTCCAAATTACTAATATAATTTCTAGTGTGTGTTTGCAAGCGATTATGCTTATGGCAAGAATCTCTAGAGTCTACATGGTGAATGTTGGTGATGGGCGTTTTATTCTCCTCTTGATACTCACAAGAAGGAAAAAAGGCTCTCGCACGATATGGGTAAAGATTTATCAAGATGGGAATATTATCAAGATTCTATTCCCATCTGCATCATAATATGGTCCCATTGTAACTAAACATTGGTTATTACAGCAGGTTAGCTATCACAGCCGATCATGCCAAGCCCCTCTACTTTGCTCCGGCCTGCCACTCAGCGAGAGAGATGGTCTCCTGGTGCATGGTAATCCACTTCATGTCAGCATAGCGAGCGCCATGGACAGTCTCGAAATAACCCTCAAGCTCCCGCAGCTCTTCTTTGGTGAGCTTCACATTGAGCGCAGCCACATTCTCCTCCAGGTTCT
Organism: Lygodium microphyllum; assembly: GCF_053477565.2. NCBI lineage: Eukaryota > Viridiplantae > Streptophyta > Polypodiopsida > Schizaeales > Lygodiaceae > Lygodium > Lygodium microphyllum. The sequence goes on along the minus strand of NC_141162.1, from coordinate 39,409,411 downwards.
CTCTCTTCGTCGTACCTGGGATCGGAGCAATATCATCCCCTTGATGATGCAGCCATGCCAGAGCAAGCTGGCCTGGACTACAACCCTTCCTGCAGGCAAGCTCCTTCAACTTCCCAAACAGCAGCACATTATGGTCTAGGTTGTCTGCCTGGAATCGCGGTGTGATGGCCTGGACATCAGCAACAGGATTACACACAGAACCCTTAAATATATTGGCTACGATTGTACAAGGGAGCTCTTACTTTCAGGCTATCGTATCATCATGTGGGTAAGACAAACAGATCATTTAGGTCAGGTTACCTTGTTTTTACTTATTGGTAATACGCAACCAGCTCAAGCTCCAATGTCAATATAGGTGGCTCATCTCAAAGCTTCTTATCTTCAAGTTTTCTATGATGATAGTTAGAAGGGATATATTGTATCAAGGGGAAGCTTGAAGGGCAACTCAATTGATAAATATTCAAATGGAATTGTCTGTACAAACCCTCTATTCCCAAGGCTTTTCTCTAGTCTAGTCCTCTCAAGCATTTGTGTGTATGTGTGTGTGTACATGCACTACAAGGATTTGAGCTAGTAGCGACGCCGATTAGCGACGGCGTCGCTATTGGCGTCACTAATAGCGTCGCTATTTGCATCGCAAATGCCACGCAAATAGCGACGCTCCACAGGGAAAAAAAGCAGCCCGAAACCAAGCGCGGTTTTCATTTCACGTTTGCGGCTTGTATATTTTGAGAGCGAGAGCGACCGTGGTGAGAAAAGGAGAGGAAGAAGACTTGCCGCCGCCGCCACCGTTGTTCGCGAAGGAGAGGAGGAGCCTTCATCGCAAAGAGGAGCCACCCCACACTCGCCATATCTCATCGGTGAGTCTCCCTCTCTCTTTCTTTTGCTTGTTTAAGGTTTAAATCACTTTCTCTTTTGCTTGTTTAGGAGAGGAAATGAGAGAGAAAGAGAGGGAGAGGGAGAGAGAGGGAGAGAAAGAGAAAGAGATGGAGAGGGAGAGGGAGAGGGAGGGAGAGTGCATTCTCTCTCTCCCTCTCCCTTTTGCTTGTTTAAAGTTTAAATCACTTTCCTTTTTGCTCGTTTAGAAGAGGAAATGTGAGAGAAAGAGAGGGAGAGGGAGATAAAGAGAAAGAGAGGGAGAGGGAGAGGGAGAGGGAGAGGGAGGGGGAGGAAATGAGAGAGGGAGAGAAAGAGAAAGAGAGGGAGAGGGAGAGGGAGGGAGAGTGCATTCTCTCTCTCCCTCTCCCTTTTGCTTGTTTAATGTTTAAATCACTTTTTTTTTAATTGTTTAGGAGAGGAAATGAGAGAGAAAGAGAGAAAGAGAGGGAGAGGGAGAGGGAGGGAGAGAAAGAGAGGGAGAGGGAGGGGAAGGAAATGAGAGAGGGAGAGAAAGAGAAAGAGAGGGAGAGGGAGAGGGAGAGGGAGAGAGAGTGCATTCTCTCTCTCCCTCTCCCTTTTGCTTATTAAAGGTTTAAATCACTTTATTTTTTACTTGTTTAGGAGAGGAAATGAGAGAGAAATAGAGAAAGAGAGGGAGAGAAAGAGAGGGAGAGGGAGAGGGAGAGGAAGGAAATGAGAGAGGGAGAGAAAGAGAAAGAGAGGGAGAGGGAGGGAGAGTGCATTCTCTCTCTCCCTCTCCCTTTTGTTTATTTAATATTTGAATCACTTTCTTTTTTGCTTGTTTAGGAGAGGAAATGAGAGAGAAAGAGAGAAAGAGAGGGAGAGGGAGAGGGAGGGAGAGGGAGGGGAAGGAAAATAGGCATAACAAATTAGAAATCATGCCAACTAGTCAACGGAAGGACTAAAAGAAAATGATACCCTAGCTAATGGTCACTACGGTACTTCATCAAAATGAACCCAAAAGTATTGTTATAGAAGAAGAATCCCTTAAATTGAGTATAGGATATTTTCTCTCAGGTCTTATGACTATGAGTAGAATTGATTGAAATAAATTTTATTACTATAGTTGATAAATTTCATAGATTGTATTAATTTTAATACTCGATCCTATGACAAAAAAACCACATTTCTAAGATGCTTTTTGTTGAGACTAATTTATTATTAGACTAAGAGATCCTCAATGATGCTCATAAATGGATTACTTATACTCAAAGCACTCTAGTGCAGTTTTTTACAATAACGAATAATTATCTACCGGGATAAACAAATCCTTGAGCATGATACAGGGCCGAGATATAACATCAATAAATCTCTCAACTACTATGTACAATGCAAGATTTATGGTCAACTTGCAACTTGACATACATCTCCATAAAGTTATCCATTTAAGCCTCGTTTGTTGTAATGTAGATAAGATGGAAAACGAAGAAGGCCTTATTGTTCAAGATCGTGAGACGTATCTTAATCAGCGTGTCCCATGTCCTTGCTCTCAATGCAAGTTGGCAATTAGACGAAAATGCCGATTGTCTATAGAACACGTACGACGATTTGGCGAGTTTCAATCTGAGATCATTGATCAGGCGATTGCGGATTTTCAGCAAATGGTAATTTGAAGTTAATATTAATCATGCATTGTACTCGCAAGCTAATTGAAAACCATACACAATAAGATTGGGTCTTGTTGGCAAATTTTCTATCCAGGGGGGTGATGTCTCGACCCAAGGGGGAGTGAACCCTTTGCGGCCAATTAGAAGAGTTCGTGGACATGCGATGGATGGATTGCAGGAGACAATCCACCACTCGCAAGGCCCATCTATACTGTCAATGCCAGAGGAGACAGACAACCTTCCCGACCTACCTACAATCTTGGAGCCTGAGATGGAGGCAATGATCGATGAATTGATTCCCATGGATGTCGAGACATCTGACCCGCTTAGAGAGGAAGCATCCATACCATTATATGATGGGTGCCGAGTATCTCGGTTGAAGACATTGCTTGCACTCTTAAGTGTGTAAGCAAAATACGGGTGGAGCGATACGAGTGTGACCGAGTTATTCAAGTACCTTGCACATAGGTTTCATTGATTTTTTTTTTGACACTATTATTACAAACATTTGTGCTTTTTCAAGGTATTTTATGATTTTTTCAGGTTATTGAAATATCATATATTACCACCTACAAATACCATGCATGAGTCTCATGATGATGCACGACATGTTTTACGGAAGCTTGGCATGGACTACAATAACATCCATGCATGTATCAACGACTGCATACTGTTTCGAGATGAATACGAGACTATGGAGACATGTCCAAAGTGTGGTGCTCACAGGTATCGACAGGACTTGCAAGGGCAAACCATCCCTCAAAAAGTTCTCAAACACTTTCCGCTCATCCCCCGCATAAACCACATGTTTCGCACGTCCGGCATGGCAAGCTTGACAACGTGGCATGTGCAGAATAGGTCCACGAATGGAGTTCAACGAATATCAGCGGATTCGCGCGTATGGAGCCACATTGACTCTACCTTCCAAGGCTTTGCGCGAGAGCCAAGGAATCTTCGGCTCGGTCTCGCAATGGATGGTGTGAACCCATTCGGTCTGCGCTCAACTTCTTATAGTGTGTGGCCTATAGTGCTTGTCAACTACAACATCCCTCCATGGCTTTCTACGAAGAAATGACATCTCATCCTTAGCTTGCTCGTCCCGGGCCGCTACAAAGTAAAAAATATGGATGTGTATCTTTGTCCATTAGTCGATGAGCTTAAAATTTTGTGGGAGGAGGGGGTCACTCTGCAAGATATGAGCAGGCGCGATGGTCGGCAACGGTCAGCCAACATTCGAGCCATTCTCATGTGGACGATGCATGACTTTCCGGGATTGGGAGTGCTCAGGTGAACAGACCTCCGTTCTCGCTGGTAATATCTATATTTTATCTCATTCAATCAAGTATTCACTAGGTCGTGGCTCACCTTACAAGTCTGGTTACCTCAGGTTATCATGCATGTCCATTGTGTGGGCCACAGTTAGACTCCCGAAGGTCACGAACCATGAAGAAGATAGTATATCAAGGACACGCCGCTTTCTTGCCGGAGGATCATGAACTCAGGGAAGGTTTTCTTGGATGACCTCCAACACGTATGAACGCCGCAAGCTGGTACGAGCTGAAAATGGTAAACCCGGAATCACATCCAAACGGAATGCGACGGTTCTCTATTTTCTACGAGTTGTCATATTGGACCCACTTACAGGTCAACCACTTGTTGGATCCCATGCATATTTTCAAGAATGTGGGCAGCTTGCTATGGGACCACATCACAGGAAAGAGAGACACTATAGGGTCACGAATGGATTTGAAGGAGGTAGGTAAGATGAAGGCGCTTTGGCCGCAGTCGAATGCTGAAGGGGGAGTGCAGCTTCCTCACACTCCTTGGGTTTTGTCCACCAAAGAAGAGTGCATTGTGAAGCAAGTAATCAAGTCTATCTGCACTCCGACAGGTATGATGCATTCTCTCAGGTCCGCATTTTCTAAAGATGACCAATTGTCGGGGCTAAAATTCCATTATTGGTATATGATATGTCAGGTTTGTGAACAGAATGGATTGTAATTAGCGTGGGCATTTTGCAATTTGAAAAGTGACCATTATTCATAATGCTTTCTCATTTGTGGCAGTTTGTCCTACCGATCGCGATCACAGAATGCTTTACTCCAGAAATTCGCGGGGCCATTTACAAGTTGTCGACTTTGGTGCAATGGATCTCATAGAAAGAGATTAAGACGTCCTCTATTGAATCCACGAGGCAGGGAGCAGTGGAGACGGTCTGTCTCTTTGAGAAATACCTGCCCACTAGCATGCTCACGATACAAGTCCACCTTCTTGTGCATCTTGTGGACGAAGTAGAGATTGCTGGACCTGTCCATACGCGATGGATGTTCTTCCTGGAGCGCTTCATGAAAACCTTGAAAGGCTTTGTGCGACAACAAGCTCGGCCAGAAGGTAGCATGGCCGAAGGTTGGTTGGTATCAGAGACGTTAGTGCATATCTCACAATGGCTACCAACGGTAGAACCAGACAATGAAATGCTATGGACGTTGAAGGACGATGATAGACTGACTGGAGATGTGGTGGTTGAAAATGGGGTAGAAAAAAGAATGGATGCCTCAATGGAAGAGAAGGTGAATCACTTTTGTATGTTGCACCATGCCTCCATGGAGACGTGGCTCGCCAAGTACCAGATTGCAAGGCAAGATCGAGAGAAAGTGCGAGCTGAATTCTGACGCAGTACGCGTCATCGACTGATTCGATATCCCGAAGGCATGGAGGAGGAGCCGCGGTTTATGTCAACACGATGGTTGCATGGAGCCTTGACCGCAGCATCCAACGAAGGGACAGAGGTCTCAATGGAGGAGTGGGAGTTCTCGAGGGGATGTAGTCCAAAGGTGATGAGGGGTTTAGAATATGTCGTATCTAAATTTTATATGCGACATCTAATTTAAGTGTTTCAATGTACAGTACAAAATATATAGTGCAGCTGGTCGCGCGGACAACATTTTCGCGTGGAGCGTATTGACAAAATGCGCTCCACAATGGACTGTGGTGTCATGGCAAGGTTTGAGCAAGAGAGCCGGCGACGAGCAACGGATCCGAACACGGTTGTGGATGAGATGGAGTATTTTGGAAACTTGCAAAGTATTATTACGGTGGATTACCGTAGCTTCTCCATGATATTATTCGATGTGCAGTGGTTCAAAGTGGTACTTGGAGGAGCTGGAGCAATAGTTCCACGAGGTCCATCTGGATTTCTCGAAATAGATTCCGAAAAAAAATGGACGGATTTGCGCGACACCTTTGTGTTGCCGGCCCATTGTGAACAGGTGCATAGAGTCATTTGCTTGCTAATTGTAATACGACATGGTTTATGTCACAATGGTTTGAACTCGCTTTGTACGTATTTGTGAACAGGTAATCTTCTATCCAAACCCCCGACAACCTCGATGGTGGTATGTTATACCTTCGACTCCTCGAAGTGCAAGAGTATATGATCAAAGCGATGTTTCGGGCATAGATGAAGATAATATGCAAATAGAGGGGTTGATATTACAAGGGGTGGAGCCCGCATCGGCTAACAATGATGGAAATACAGGAGTCCAAGAATTCTTTGAGAACGAGACAGACTCATTCTTTTGTGGTGACATGTCTATCGACCTTCCAGTGTATGCAGAGTTGTGTCATGAGATTAACATGGGACCATAGGATACTTCATTCTTGGAGAATTATATTACTCAATTCGTTGTTTAGATCTTCCATAAAGGTACATAAGATATGCATTTTAAGAGGGATTTTTTAAAAATGATTTATATTACTGTGCTTTGTATAGTTTAAACTGATTATTCTAACACCATTTTTTATCTATGCATGTGACATTTTCAGGATGAGTCGAGGGATGAGCGATGAGGAGTTTCAGGACATGATGGCATGCATGTCTCCAGACCAGCTCGCGAGATTCAGAGAGATGGCACACCAGGAGCTGTCTCGTTCTTCGTTAGGGCGCTCTGCTAGATCTGCTTCAGCGCGATCAGATGCTTTAGCTTCGAGCAGATGATCTCGACGCTCACGACTTGGGCCAAAGGGAGGGAGTGCATTGGGATCAGGGGGATGCTGCTGTGGAGACACGGATGTGGTGTCTCTGTCTCGTCGTTCAGCTGGAGCTGCGTCACCTCCAGGATTTGTCATACCTATGGGGACGTCTACTCCAGTTACTCCGGCTTTTGCACAGCCGTCAACAGGTGGCACCCCTTTTGGTGGCATCCCTTTGAGTGTCACTCTGAGAGAGATTACCCCCGTCGGTACACCGGATGTAGAGGGGTCTCCTGGATATGCCCAGGAGCGTGGACGGAGATGGGAGAGGACCCATCTTAGGCAGACTCCTAGGGGTTATGGATATCTCGTTGATAGTAGGTCACGAGCCATCATCATGAATGATGAGGGGAGGAGGGTGATGGCTCGCATGAGAGAGTTGTGCCAACAAATTTTTCGGCACAATGTCCTAGATCATTGGAAGAACATACCGGAGGGGAGCAAGGACTACATAGTAACATCCTTGCATGAGGAGTTTCCGGTGCCAGCCACAGTAGATAGATTCTCTACGGGCTGGATGATGGATTGTATGCGTGCATACATATCACATAGACGATCTGACGCACGCAAGGCAATCAAGAGTGGGGCTACAAAGCCCGAGTGGTTAGATGCAGACGACTGGCACCGACTGAGGGAGGAGGCTACAGATTCGCCAGGACGTTGAAGTCAGCAGCGGGAGGCGGCGAGGGCATAACTCGAGGCCGGAGTGGTCCATCATCTTGGGAGTGGCGGCCACAGGACATATTTGGAGGACTTTGTAAGTTTCTCTTTTGTTTTGCTTGTTTGTTTTTTTGAATTATTCTTTGTACTGACAATCATGTTTCTAACAGTTAGCATTTTGTTTTCTTTGCAGCACTCCATTACAAATCGCGATCCGCAAGGCCTTGAGACTCGATATGTAGAGAGGCACGGTCTCAATGCATTGATCAACCGATTGTATAGATGCAGCAGCCCTGTAAGTCACTCATCTTTCTTGTCCGTAGTTACCATGAGATATTTGAATGCATTATTGTATGGTGGATTGATGTGTTATTTCTTTTCTGCAGAATCCGTTCGATGCTTCTTTGTGGCGGGATGAGCTTTCAGGGAACGAGGATTTGTAGCTCGCCTTGGATCCTTGGAGCTCACACACCTTTATTTTTTAGTCACCTGATCTATGTATACATTTTCTATATATTAATGATATCCTGTCATGATTGTACCAATCGCATTTTATGCGATCATGTATTTATTTCATGTATCAGTTTTATGATTTCAGTATACATTCTTTTTGTTTGCAAGCGCTTTGTATACAGTAGTGCAGAAACTATTTTGTATGGCTCTCATACAGCACACATTGCTATATGTAGCAGGGCAGCTTGCTGCCCTGCCACAAAAAAAAAAATTCATGTTACCGTCACTATTTGCGTTGCAAATTTACTGCTCGCGTTCCTATGTGCATCGCAAATTTTCTGGTTGCGTCGCTATAGCGACGCCAATAGCGACATTTCTATGGTGTTGTAAATAACGATGCTTTTTGCGACGACGGGGGCAAATTTTGTTGTTTGTATTTTCATCACTTTAAACGTCGGTATAAGGTCTATATCTTGTAGTGATGTAGACATACACACATGTATGCATACGAGTGTGCACATGTCTAAAATGTCCTTAACACTTTAATGTTTGATTACACACCATCTGTTGATACATCAATTAAGTTGTTAGAGAATGAAAAGTTGCCACTAAAAAATACTTCATTACATTTTTATGAAATTATGAAAGCCTATCAATAAGGATGGGAGGGTTCACGCAAGGAATGTGCCTCAAAACTTGCTAGTAGGGGTGTGATATCTTGTCAATGCTTAGAATAGATGCAAAAGAAAAGGCATGAGATTTTTGTTTGACACCTTTAAGGAAGGAGTCCTAATGTAAGGACTTCTAACATGAGACCTAACATGTGCATAAGCATCTCCATGGCTTAATCCACATTCGCACCCCTCATGACATGTGCTTAATATGTACTTGCACTTGGGTCTCACTCCCTCTACTAACTAAAGAACATACAACTTTACTTGTGATAGCACTTATCTATTTCATTAATAATGTTAAAACTCATGAATAGTTGACCTTTTTTAGTATTCACGATCCTTTCTAGTGTCATACACAATTTATCTTGTTTGTGTGGGCTTCTCAAGTCTTCAAACAACTCATGATAACAATTAGTATTTTTAAAGCCCTTGAAATATTTTGAATATTTGGTAATCAAACTCATTACCATCTACACCTATTGAGTTAGAAAAGAAATATGTTATGAGATGCCTCCTCTATAACACTAAAAGAATCACTGAGTAGTCAAACAAAACCACTAGTTTCCATGTTCATCACCATCCAATCGCCCATAAGGAAACAATGGACTTAGTTGAGCATGGGATTTTTTGTCCTATTTCACAAGGGAGTGATGCTAAATCACCCTAATAGTAGTCCAACACCCATCTAAGAAGACTTACTTCATAATAAATCAAAGATAAGCATAGGTAACACTACATCTAGCTTAATAATGGTTTTTCCTTCTAAACTTCCATGGCAATTAGGACCAATACTCAAATATGCTCTATTCCTTTAAAATAGTTTTAGCTTGGGCTTTATCCAACTAGAGGGGATCACAATCTGAAGGCTATGTCTAGTGTTGGAAAAAGCTATCGGACTTATCAAATCTATGCAATCTTAGATATCAATCCTCTAGATTGGAACATCCCACTTTCCTTAATTTTTTTTATATTTGTTTATGCTAGCACACTGTGAGACATATAATAATAAGCTCCTTTTGTTATTGTGTTACACAAGGTTTTTTTGTCAAAAGTCTTTAATCATAAGATAAACATTGAAAAAAATAATGTTTTATAATCAAATAGTTACTACAAAACCGCCACTCCCACAAGAGTGGCCAACACTATCTTGCATAGAATGGGATCTTCTAACCCCACAAGGATAGATATTCTATGATTGCACTCTTTCAACGGCCAAGAGATTTATAAGCTCAGATCTCAGCTCTCATGTACCTCAAAATCCATCTTGAATTACAAGGGCACTATCACTCAGTCCATTACCCTAACAAGTTTTCGACTAGTCTCAAAAACACTCACAACCCACAAGGTAGAGACCCTCAATCTCGGAAGATGAGTTTCTAGCCTTGGATCCTCATGACTCATTAGTGAGGGGATCCCAATGGTCCTTTACACAATGTTCCTTCCCTCTTCTAGCTATCACGAGTATAGATTTAGGGCTAGGTATAGCATTCATGGATAAAACTAATCATTTCACAAGTAGTGATTTAATAAATTTCATTGGCGAAAATGGTTTATGAAGTGCATGAACTTACCCTTGAAAATAGTTGCTACTATTATAGTTCTTTCTTTTCTTGCATCTCTCTTTAGATATATTTTAGCTAGACTATATTTAGATTCTACATCTATTTTAGTTATTATTTACTTTGTGTACTTGGGTTTACCCTAGGCTCGTTTTGTAATGAGCGGGATACATGATGGGAACTAGGGGTTAGACACCCAGCTGGTCACACTGACTAGGGTATATAAGGTGTAAAAGACTCGGTTTAGGATATCCCAATATTATCAAGAATTGACTCTTTAGTCTTTCTTCTTCTTCTTTTTCTCTTTCTCTCTCTTTAGCTCATTCTCCTCTCTCCTCTCAATTTCATCAATTACAAGTGGTATTAGAGCATCAAGCTTTGATCCTTTTCTCCTTTCCTCTTTCTCTATCTAGCTCCCTTTTCAAATCTGAAACCCTAGTTATTTAGGTCATAAGTACATGTACAATAGGTAATAGTTGCATTTTAATCCAATCTTAATCTCTCATTTTAATCCACTTGTTGAGCTAATGCCTTTTGTTGGATAGATAATAGTTGCATATACCCTCTTAGTTGAATCTTTCATTGTATGCATATTACCTATCTAAAATCAGTGACCCATTAGCCTTTCAATGCATCATGATTAACTCTCCATCATTTGTTCTTGTTGACATTAACTCTTATTTGATCATGTATGTCTTGGATTACTCCCAAGTGCATAATAAGCCATTATAAAAAGGTAAGTAGTAGTAGCCAAGGAGTCATTGTACTACCAAGGTAAGCCCTACCTCCAAGCTCTTGTTTAATCCCTAAATCTCATGAAAAAACCCAATACTTATTTTCCAATGCACCTCATGTTGTTGCTTAGTTAAAAATGTATGTTATGTGTACTTCGGGTGAGAGAAAATACCGTTGATAAGCAAGGTGGTAAGCCAAAAGAGATGTGACCCTCCCTTAACACTTAAGACCTTGAAGGGGTGCATAACTCAGCCCCCATTTGCCCACTTCCTAGTGATATGGAGTCTAATACTTGTATGACACTTGACATGTTTATGGTCAAAGGAGATGTTTATGGTCCTAGTGATATGGAGTCTAATACTTGTATGACACTTGACACGTTTATGGTCCTAGCGATATGGAGTCTAATACTTGTATGACACTTGACATGTTTATGGTCAAAGGAGATGTATGACACTAAGATCATTATGCAGCAGTAATGGCATAGCGAATAGATATGTCAATGTACTTGGAATTATACTTAGTATACTCAGGATGTTGCTTATGATGAAGCTTAGGCCCCTCAGCCCATGAGCCATTCATACAATGCAATTGGGAATTGGGACATATAGTGTTTTAGCCATAATCACTCAGGGATAGTCATAGAAATCCAATTGCAAAAAAAAATTATATTGTACTTGGGAGTAAACTTTATAACTCCTCTCAAAGAGGGCTTCATCCCTTCATATTTGAATTAAAAATCTCCTCAATCGGAGCTACAATTTAAAAGTTATAGCCATTTTTGTGCACTAAGGTCACTATAAACAGAGTGCAGACCACTCCATGATAGGCACAAAAATCGAATTGCAAAATTCTCTGATCATTTTTTGTCACAAAGCTTAATAGCCCATCTTGAAGAAGGCTTCTTTTCCTTTGATTTGAATTAAATATCTCACCAATGGGAGTTTCCTACTAGAAGTTATACCCTATTTACTAACAATGGGTCCTATGGACTATATCTAAATGGCTCGTCAAAAATGTGAAAGTAAGGCCCATGAGGAGGTATAGAGGGAGATTAGGGACTCCATGACCTGAATGAATGATGAACCTATCTCAGCATAAGATGATCATGGTGATATGTAGGAGAAAGTGCCTGATATGGACCCTATGGTATACTCAATCACACTCTATGTTGGCATGAGCTTCGTCACATGGAGCAGCATAATGACATGGTTGCCAACCATCACTAGATGCTGTCTAAAATTGATGTAGCAATTGAGAAAATGACCCTCTTCAACTCTTAGAAGCAGCTCACCATCACTAGATGCTATCTAAAATTGATGTAGCAATTGAGAAAATGACCCTCTTAACTCTCAGACTCAACAAGCCCTAGAGCACCTCACCACTCTTGTAGCCCAATTAGCCACCACTCCGGCCCAAGAAAAGGCAAACGAGTCCAAGTGCGAATCTCAATGGCCTCCACCATTAGATCCACTACATGGTCCACAAGGCATTCTTGGATCCAAGGGTATTCCCCCTTCCACCTCTGAAGTCACTGAGCCCTCTCATGCTAATGACGAGCCTCTTTTGAGCTCCCCCATCATCCATACAACCAACCCTCCAGTGAGACCCTCACCCACCATTGGTAGAAGCTCCCCCACTCTTCCTAGGAGCCCCAATGGAACCTATATGGCTTAGTCCCATCATGGAAAATATGGTATTAATGGATAAAATGGCAATAATGAGTAGCATGGCTATTATGGGTAGTATCAGATAAATGCACAATATGGTATGTATAGATAGCATGGTATGTACAACCATCATGATATGTATGGACAACAAGGCTTTCATGGGCAGCAAGGCCCCAATGATCTCCACGACTAGATTCTTCTCACTAAGTACAATGGGCAGTCCCCTATTGAGATATCGAGCTCCACTCCTGATATGCCAGGGTGACCATTGTGCATTTATATCACCAACTTGTTAGCTACAGATGCGGTTGGTATACCGCCCATGAATAATAGCTAGATGATAGCTATCCTTATCTACTCTAGTTCGTGGCTCAGTTAGTATGCCACCTTAGTTAGTTGAGTTTGGTTTGAGACCCATATATAGGGTTCTTCTATTTCTCTATACTAGAGTTCTTTTGGCTTACACAATTAAGAAGATGAAAATTGTTTTCAGCCCTCCACCTTTGTGTGTATTCCCCCATTGTGTAAGTGAGAAAGCTACAAGTGAGAATCCTTACTTCTCTCCCACAATCTTGACATGGTATCAGAGCCTGGTTCGTGGTAAGGAGCTTAAGAAAGCAAACCAAGTTTGTGGTGTTCTAGTAAGAGAACCAGTGTTGCTTTCATTTTTCGAGTTTGGGAGCAAGCCTCTACAGGTAGCACAGCCGGAAAGTACAAGAGTGCATTGTCTCAAATTGAGACGCCTTTCACGGTGTAGCAACAGGGCAATATATGCTGCGGGAAAGGGCTTTAGCCTTTGGTTGCCTTTTTTTTTTATTCAAGGCCATTTCGGGGCCCGTTTTGGAGGCGGAAGTTTTCCACATGAACTCAGGAAAAGGCCCTGTTTTTTACTATGTGACCACTGTTCTACAGGTCGGTGAAAAGTTATCGTAGGAATTGCATCGTATGCTTGTGCGCAAAAACATTGGGAGTTACAGAATCATCCTTGTTGCCTGTTGATGCAAAATCGTCACTAGGAAGTGACTGTGTGGTCAAATACCACTTTCGTCAGTTTTGCAGATTTGCCCTTGTGAGGTTGAAGCTATGTTTTTTGCAATGATAGAATTTTTTGCAGTGTTTTGTAATGGCTACTGATTCTCTTTCACAAATTGTCACTGAAAAGCTTGAAAATAACAACTTCCAAGCATGGAAGTTTAGAATGACGAATTTCCTTATGGGAAAAGGATATTGGGAATTTGTTGCAGGAAATGAAAAAGAACCAGTTCTTCCTAATGTTCCCAATCAACAACAAATGCAAGCATTTAAAGGATGGCATGAGAGAGCCAGAAAAGTTATGTATTGGCTGTCTATCAGTATTTCAGACTCTATGATTGTGCATATTCAGGATGCAAGTACGCCAAAGGAGGCATAGGATACTTTATCAAAAATGTATAGCACAAATACACAAGCCAGGAAAATGTAGCTCAAGCAAGAGTTGCACAATGTGCAAAGAGAAAGTATGAGCATCAATGACTACCACATGAAGGTGAAGAAGATTGCAGATGCACTTGCTTCCATTGGGTCGCCAGTGGAAGATGATGATTTAGTTTCTGTGACCTTGAATGGTCTAGGAAAGGATTATGCACAGTTTCGGACATCTATTTCAGTTCGTGAAAGATTTTCTGATTTTGAGGAGTTGATTGCTCTTCTAATTTCTGAGGAGCAGAGAAATGGTGGTGCATCTTCTTCAAGAGGAACTTCAAAAGAAGCTGTCTTCTACTCAAATGCTGGAAGAGGTAGAGGCAGAGGTAGAGGAGGCCGATCTGCAGGCAGTGGTAGAAATCAGAATATGCAGCAGACTCAAGAAAGCCAGTCCTATGGAGGAGGACATGGTAACTCTAGAGGCAGGGGGAGCCAAAGAGGTCGTGATGGATGGCAAAGAGGCCAAAATGCAAACAGCAATGTTGAACGTTACTACTGTGGTAAAATGGGTCATATGGCTAAAGACTGCTATAAAAAGCAGAATGACATCATGAATGGAAAATTGCAACAAGGGAATTATGCATCTTCTAGTAGACAAGGTGATGACAGAAATGAGCATTTGTTTATGGTGCAGCATATGACCAATTCTGTGACAAGTGTAGAAGAAAGCAACGATGTGTGGTATGTTGACTCAAGTGCATCAAACCACATGACAGGTCATGCAGAATGGATGCAAGATGCAATGAAAATGGAAAAACCAAGATTTGTGGAGATTGGTGATGATACTACACATCCTATAGTGTAGATTGGAAAATTTCCTTTGTCTATGCAGGATGGGAAAAAGAAATACCTGTCGGATGTATTTCATGTCCCGAATATCACCAAGAACCTGGTTTCTATTGGTCAAATGGTTGAGCAGGGCTTGCAGGTCAGATTTAATCATCATGGATGCTTTGTTGAGGATATGAAAAATAAAGGTCGCTTGATAATTAGCAAAAGGAAAGAAGAAGGGCAGAATGTTTACGCTGGATGCAAACATGCCTGAATTGAGTGCAGCAATGTTTGCACATGAGACCGGTGTAGTTGCAGATATTGATATCTGGCATAAACGCATTGGTCATGTTAATATACAGCGACTTAAATCAATGCAAGCCCAAAATATTGTTGCAGGATTGCCTAAATTCAAGGTTGCAGAAATGCATAAGGTATGTGAAGCCTGTCAATTTGGAAAACAGGCAAGGAAACCATTTCCTAGACATGTTCAAGAGAGTAAGAATCCATTGGAATTAATCCACTCGGATGTGTGGACTACTAAAGCTGCATCTATTGGAGGCTATCATTATTTTGTCACTTTTATTGATGACTATAGCAAAAAAGTTTGGGTGTATTTTATAAAAAAGAAAAGTGAAGTGTTTGGGCATTTCAAAACTCTTAAAGCTATGGTTGAAAAAGAAACAGGCCTACAAATAAAATGCCTAAGGTCAGATGGAGGGGAAGAGTACCTCTCAAATGAGTTTGCAAGGTTCCTGCAGGAGCATGGCATAAAGTAGCAATATTCATGCAGTCATACCCCACAACAAAATGGAATTGCAGAAAGGAAAAACAGGCATATTGGAGAGGTATCTCATGCCATGCTCAACGAAAAAGACTTGCCAGATTTTTATTGGGCTGAAGCAATTGCTACAGCAGTCTACATAATGAATAGGACTCCCACTGCAGCAATACATGGGATGACTCCAGAGGAGAGGTATATTGGTAGGAAACCAGATATTTCTCATTTGAAAATTTTTTGTTGCATCGCCTATGTTCATGTGCCAGATGAGTTGAGATTCAAGTTGGATCCAAAAAGCTAAGAAGTGCATATTTATTGGTTACTCTCTGCAACAACAGAAAGGGTATAGATGCTATAACTCTTCTACTCGTAAGTTTACAGTGAGTAGAGATGTTGTTTTTGATGAGATGAGTAGCTGGTATAAACCAGTAAATGTGATTGATGATGTAGATGCACAAAATGGTAATGCTACACAGAATTCACAGCAGCAGTCACAAAGTATTAGTGGACCTGGAGTGTCCTCTAGCAGTGGTTCACATTCTTTGCCATGGACAGGCAGATTGAGATAAGGAGAATCTCCTCAAAACAATGCAGATAGTGGTATGCAGGTTTCACAAAAAGGAAAAGAGAAGGTAGATCAGCCCATGTTTGATATGAATGCAGGTCACTTTTATGTGGATGGTGAATCTAGTGGCTCAAAACAGAGCATTGATGATGTGTTGGGTATTCCTTCTATTGTTACACCTGGAGTAAGGAAGACCATGGATGTTTTGAGAGTACCTGGGAGTGAACCTACTTTGCATAGGTCTACCAGAGCTAGGTATCCTGTGGATAGGCTGAAATATGATAGATTTACAGCCATTCACTATGCCTATATGGTCAAAGTGATACAGGAACCAGAACCCACTTCTTTTGAGCAAGCCATGGGAAAAGAAAAATGGGAGAAAGCCATGGATGAAGAAATGGATGCCTTGGAAGCAAATGCTACATGGGAATTGGTACCTTTGCCTAAAGATAAGAATGCAATTGGTTGTAAGTGGGTTTATAAGGTGAAGCACAATGCAGATGGTTCTGTGAACAGATACAAGGCAAGATTAGTAGTCAAGGGGTATGCATAAACATATGGCATTGATTATGAAGAAACATTCAATCCGGTTGCAAGGATGGCAACCATAAGAGCAGTCATTGCTATGGCTACATCAAAGGGATGGTTTTTACATCAGATGGATGTAAAGAATGCATTCTTGCATGGTGATTTGCAAGAAGAGATCTATATGGAGCAGCCACTAGGTTATGTGCATGCTATTCATCCTGAGTTTGTTTGCAGGTTGAAGAAAGCCTTGTATGGCTTCAAGCAAGCACCTAGAGCATGGTCTGACAAGATAGGACAGTATCTTGTCACTATTGGCTTTCAAATTTTCAAGGCAGATTTCTCACTTTATGTGAGAAAAACAGAGAAAGATATTATGCTACTTGTCATTTATGTTGATGATTTGATTATGACAGGTGATAGTGATGAAGATATCCTTCATGTGAAAATGCTATTGAAGCAGAAGTTTGAGATGAAGGATTTGGGAGAGCTGCGTTATTTCTTGGGCATTGAGGTGATTAGATCACTAAGTGGGATACGGCTCTGCAGAGACAGTATGGATTGGACATGCTATCCAAATATGGGATGACAGGCTGTAAGCCTATTTCAGTTCCTTTGGAGCAGAATGTGAAGCTGAGCGCAGATGCAGGTGAGCTTCTGGAAGACCCTACTATGTCCAGATGCATAGTAGGAAGTTTGATTTATATGACTATTACCAGGCCAGATTTGAGCTATGTTGTTGGATTGGTAAGTCAGTTTATGTAGGCTCCAAGGAAACCGCATTTGGATGCAGCTAGACACATACTTAGGTATGTGAAGTCCACATTGCAGTATGGACTATTTTATGAGACTGGGGTTCAGATATAGTTGCATGGATACACTGATGCTGATTGGGCTGGTAGTATTTCTGATAGACGATCTACCAGTGGATATGTGTTCTCTTTTGGGAGTGCTACAGTCACTTGGAGGAGCAAGAAACAGCCTACAGTTGCCTTGTCAAGCATAGAGGCTGAGTACAAGGGTGCAGCAATGGCTACTTGTAAGGTAGCTTGGTTGCATAAGCTACTTTATGATATGCATCAGCCTACAGATGGGCCAGTTGTCATTTATTGTGACAATATGAGTAGTATACACTTGGCAAATAACCCAGTCTATCATGCTAGAACAAAGAACATTGAGGTGCATTATCACTATGTGCGGGAGAGGGTTTTACTAGGTCTTATTGATCTAGTTTATGTCAGCACAAAGGATCAGGTAGCTGACATATTCACGATGGCATTGGGCGCAGAGAAGCTGCGCAAGTTTAGAGATATGCTTGGTGTACAGGAATTGGGATTGAGCTCGAGGGGGAGTGTTGAGATATCGAGCTCCACTCGTGATATGTCAGGGTGACTGTTGTGCATTTATGTCACCGACTTGTTAGCTGCAGATGCGGTTGGTACACCGCCCATGAATAATAGCTAGATGACAGCTATCCTTATCTACTCCAGTTCGTGGCTCAGTTAGTATGCCACCTTAGTTAGTTGAGTTTGGTTTGAGACCCATATATAGGGTTCTTCTATTTCTCTGTACTAGAGTTCTTTTGGCTTACACAACTAAGAAGAGGAAAACTGTTTTCAGGCTTCACCTTTGTGTGTATTCCCCCATTGTGTAAGTGAGAAAGCTACAAGTGAGACTCCTTCCTTCTCTCCCACAATCTTGACATCCCCATCACCATTGGATTTGAAAGGATGAATCTTTAAATTAGAGTCCTATTTTAATATCTACCCCTGCACGGATGATCATAAATTTATCTTTGCATCTCTCCACTTAGAAGGGGTTTGATTGGGAAGACTTTAAAATGCACATAGTTCAAGTATTTGTATCCCCTGTGAAAAAAGTGTGGTTGACAAGATGATGGTACACTCTTGACCAACACAATCTCACTGTACAAGAGTGTAAAAATCAGTTTACGAACTTGACCATGTATGTAAAGAGCATTAGTGATTATGCTAAATTACACAAGTATATCTATGGGTTGAAACCAAGCCTATTTGTGGATGTCGTGGCTCAAAATCCTACTATCCTATTTGATACAATTGAATTGGTTAAACGATATGTATGAAAGTATCGTAAAAATAAGAAATTTCAACAATGTTATGGATAGCCCCACATCCCATTGAGGCTAGTCCCACATGCAAGTGTTTTTAGAGGCGATCACATGCCTGGTAGCAACCCCAAAATACCTACTTACCCCCCTTTCATGCTGAAAAAAATAGGGCACTTTTGGGACAACATTGGCTATAATGTTGAGAGTAAATATGCTGAAAATAGATACTGCACTGCATCACCCTTGTATGGTTCAAGTGGTTAAAAGTATATTCTCCCATATGTTGTGAAGGAACAGAAAGAAAAAGGCCTATGCCTTCAATGTGGTGATAAGTACACAGTCGACCATGCTTTAAAATTCCCTTACAAGATAGCCAAGGTCAAAGTTCATAGCATGTATGTAATGGAAGATTGGAATAATGATGAGGAAAAAATACCTACTAAAAATGAAGAGTATGATGAGGATGTGGATCAAGAGTAGTTCTATGATTCTAAGGATGGGTTTCCCTTTGAGCTAGGGAGTTCCCATGCTCTTGATTTCACCCCACTCGACTACCATCTCCCTTTCATCCATCTCTTTGCATGCTTGGATTGGTTCTAGGAGCCCCAATACCCTACACATTCAAGGCAATATTAATGGAAATCATGTGTTTATTCTTGTGGATAATGGGAGTACAGAAAATTTTGTCAATAAATCAGCTCTATAGCATTCCCTAAAAGTTCAAGTAGCAAATGGTGATAAAGAAATCAACACACATGTATGTTCCAAAGTCCCACTATTCTTGGTTGAGAATTATGTGGCATTAGTTGACTTGATCACATTAGACATGGGCCCCATTGATGTTATCTTGGGTTGTGACTAGTTGAAACAATTGGAGAAAATTGCTATGGACTTCTCTAAGCTCTACATAGAGTTTACGATGCATGGACAACTCATCCGCTTAGAGGAAGTTCATGATAAGGCTAATTTTCAGCTTATCGTAGCAAAGCAACTCAAATAAAAGTTTAATAAATACTCACATATCTTTGTCTTACACTTGAATGAGGAAAATTCAGATTAGCTCTCAAAAGTATCTAAGGATTCAAGTTTGCAAGATTTACTTAAGAAGTATAGTGATTTATTTCAGATGCCTATAGCCCTCCCCTTAAGAGGCAAGTGGACCACCCACTTGATTTAAAGCCCTATTCCAAGCCAGTGAACAAGCCACCTTATAGACTCTCCAAGTGTGGACATGAAGAAGTTGCAAAACAAATCAAAGAGTTACTTGAGATGGATTTTATTGAATCAAGTTCTTCCCCTTCTACATCTCTCATCTTGTTAGTTAAGAAGAAAGATGGCTCTTTTCACATGTGCATTGACTACAAGGACTTGAACAAAATCACAGTTAAGCACCAATATCCCATCCCATGGATTGATGACTTGTTGGATGAGTTGAAAGGGGCATGCTTCTTCACTAAGATTGATATGTGCTTTGGCTACCATTAGATACACATGAGGGAAGGTGATGAGATCAAAACATATTTTAGGATAAATCATGGGATTTATCATTTTTTGGTGATGCCTTTTAAGTTTACTAATATCTCCACCACATTTCAGAGCCTCATGATTAAAATCCTCCACCCTTTCTTGTTCAAGTTTGTGCTCATTTTCTTTGATGACATTCTTGTTTATAGCAAGTCACAAGAGGAACACTTGGCACATGTCAAAAGTGTGTTTGATATCTTAAGAGAGCAAATTTGGCTCTTTACTAAGGAAAGCAAGTGTATCTTCATGTAGACATCAGTTGAGTACTTGGGATATATTGTTAGTAAAAGTGGTATACAAGCTAACCCCGAGAAGGTGGTATACAAGGTGCAATGTATAAAGGATTGGCCCACATCATCCACACTACTTGATTACGTGGTTTCCTTGGTTTCTCTTCATTTTATAGTTGCTTCATTAAGCATTATGCCACCATTGTAGCACCTTTGACTGATTGGTTAAAGAATAAATAATTCTTTTGGGATGCTACTGCTGTTGAAGGAGATGCTTACTTCAGTCCCCATCCTTGTATGCCCTAATTTCTCCAAGGAGTTTACCATCTAGTGTGATCCTAGTGGCTAACGTATAGGTGTCGTATTGCTACAAGAGCATGGTGTGATTACTTTTGAGAGCTCTAAGCTTGATGACAAGTAGATGTAAATGAATATTTATAACCAAGAAATGTTATCCATCCTTCAGGCTATTAAGAAATGGCACCATTATCTATATGACATTTGTTTTAGAGTAAAGAGTGACCATCAAGTCCTCCAATACTTCCCAACATAGTCTACTTTGACTCCTAAGCAAAGGAGATGGGTGGAAACCTTGCAAAACTATGATTTTAATATCTCTCATACTCGGGGCAAAGATAACATCATGGCTCATTCACTCTCACAGATGTGGACATGCAGAGTATCTTCCATTTTAGAGTTGCATAGTAATTGGATTGAGGAAGTTCGATAGGCTTATTTGTTGGATAAGGACTTCAACTACATATTTTAGAAATTATAGCATGGGATAATGGCTAAACATCCCCAATATCAACTCAAAAATGGCCTTATTTGGTCCCATGGCAAGATTGTCATCCCCCACACTTCTCCCTTCACACAGAAGATCATGGAAGAGATGTATTCTTGCCCCATTGTTGGTCACTTGGGTGTTTTCAAAACATGTGATAGGATTTCCAAGAGCTTTCACTGGAAAGGCTTATGGAGGAATGCCAATTATTTTGTGATCAAATGTGTTTCATGCTAGCAAAACAAAACAACATGATCAGACCTGCCAGCCTCTTATAACCCCTACCTATTCCTAAAGGAAAATGGATATATATCACCATGGACTTCATTACTAGCCTCCCCATTACCAAGAAAGGATGGAACAATATATTTGTGGTAGTTGATCACCTCACCAAGCTTGCCCACTTTATTCCTACTAAGACCCTATACATTGCCTCTCAAGTGACCACTCAGTTTATGAGTATGCATTCAAGTCGCATGGATTACTACAAGTCATAGTGTATGATCATGATGCCAAGTTCATGAGCAACTTTTGGCAATTAGTTTTTACATCTATGGGCACCAAGCTTACTCCATCCAGTGCATATCATCCACAGACAAATGGCCAGATAGAAAGGGTAAATAAATTACTTGAGATGTACCTACGACACTTATGCCTTGATGTACAACATAGTTGGGATAAGTGCCTCCACTTGGTTGAATTTGCATATAAGAACTCCACCCACTCTAGCGTTGGGGTTTCTCCTTTTGAGTTATTATATGGATATAAGGTTCCCCCTTGTATAATCTTATTCAAAGACCCTTAGAGTAAAGCCAAGTTGGCAACCATCATTGGCCACTTGGGGACACTTCCCATCATCTCCAACACTTGTACTAGCATTCCAATCTCTTCAGGGGTGAAGGCGCCATCAGCATGGGCATACAGATATGGTTTTCAACATGCTCAAAACCTCCAGCAATTGCTCCTCTTCATTTGACATCATGGTTGTGCTCCAAACTTTTCATCTAATGCTTAACATTGAGCATTGAAGTGTAGTATTACACTTGGGGCTGATATACATTCAACTTCAAGTCTAAAATACACAATATTTAAATCTGTAATAAATAGGGCAGCACCTACTCTCTTGAGATTGATACTCATATGATAGCTATTTGGATGCATCTTGATTTTGGATGTGGAGCCCCAAAAGAAACACCAAGGAAATAGGATTTCTACTGCAATAAAATCTATCTTGTATCATCAACAACTATCTTTTTCATCTTTTATATGATCTCAACAAAGAAAACAACACCAATAACAAAAATCTTCATGCAACTTCAAAGAAACAATTCTCCCACATCTTTATCTTTAACAAAAACCATAATTCTCTTCATGTTCTTCATAGAATTCATTGATAAGCATTAAAAACACAAAATAATACTCCACTTTGAATGAAAAGATATCACATATGATTCATCTTCAAAGATTCCATAGCTTTCTCTCACAATCTCTCATACATAGATACATTGTTTGGCATAAAATTGGCTATCTCTAACTCGTTCTCTCTCTCTCTCTCTCTCTCTCTCTCTCTCTCTCTCTCTCTCTCTCTCTCTCTCTCTCTCTCTCTAATACATCATCTCCTCACTAACTAATCACCCATAATAATCCTTCTTTGGTTGGGGATGCCCCTTCCAAAAGGTGTGTCTGATATGAAAGGTCACCAGAGCCACTACAACGACTCTTCATAGCTCATCACTATCACTTCACTCTAGTCTTCTCTTGAGTCTTCAACAGCTGCTTCTTTCACTTCCTTGAGCTCTTTTGAACTTACATTCACACCTTTCCAAGGCTAGGAAACTTTCCCAAAGTCACATATACATTCCACAGAGCACTTACAGAGGCATACAGAAGAGAACAAAATAAGAACAGAGACTCTACAGAAGCTCAACAGAGGATTTACAAAAAGTCAACAGAAAGCATTAGAAACACATAACTCGTACTAAAACCATTCCAAACGATCAAAAACATTTAATGAGCTTTCAAACAGCCTTAACCTTCATCGATCATTACTCCATGCTTCATAAGAAGAAAATAGAACAATACCAAAGCTAAATAGAGGTTATCAAAACAAATCAGAACATCATAGAGTTTCATATCTCTTCTAAAAAACATCATGAGCTTATCAAAATCATTCATTCTTTTCCAAAACATTCTCAAACCACTTCCAAAATAATCAATCATCGCACAAAATTCATTAAAAATCAATCATTCGGCCCTCAAAAATAACAAAAACCAACCAAAAAACACAAGTCCTTTGAGCATTAAACATATCCCCACACTTAATAAGGGAGTGTCCTCTTGTGACCTAGGAAAAAGAGAATCATCAAAGAGCTCTACTCAATCTTCTTTAGTATATTTAAGAAACCATCCAACCACAATCCCAACTCATTACCTATATTTAATAAAGAATACAACGAAAGGAAAACCCTTTATCCATTAACATATTTTATAAAAAAGAGAAAATCACGACAAATTTGTAAAGGATATAAGAGATTCTTCCATCCATCAATTAGATAGAATCACGAACCAACATCAGCTTCTCAATTAGGTCTATCTTCATCTTCAACTCCACATAAGAGGATAGTACACCACATCACATACATCACAGAATATACACAAAACTCATATAGACACAATATCAGGTAGTCTAAATGGCACATGCCCCCAAAAAATGGAGAGCAAAGAAAAAAAAATCATTAAAAAAAGATAATACAACCAAGAAAAGGCTTCACTTTGAAGTAGGACAAATATATTTCTTTTTAAATTGCATGCTAAGCTTGAGACGCTCCAGAGCTTTACTCTCATCTACAAAATATTGAGGTACATTCTGTAGAAACCCTAAACAACACATCCTTTCTAGTAAAATAAGGAACATGGTAGGGAAAGCTTGTGCAAAGTAATATAAGACATCCATTTGAGCAACAGTCACATCCACATTTGGATTTATGATCAGCTGCTGCGGGATACTCTTTCGAGTATTCAAATGAGGCTATTGATGCATAAAAGCAAGATATCAACAAAAGTAAGCAGCAAGGCATACAGAAGTATCCTTAGATTGAACATGCACCCAAGAAAAATGAAGATAAGAAGTCAAACATGTCGTAGATGTCTCCCAGGGCCCTGGAATAAGATGCCATTTAAACATTGATCCTGTCAAAGAATCATGCAACGTCCATTGCCTTTGACGAAGAATGTCACTGTCATATTCAGATGTATCTCGCATTGATTGGGGAGGAAGGTTAATATAATAAGATGGAGATGGTAATGGAATAAGAGGGGAACGTTGCAAAGGTGGATAAGACAAATCATAAAATGAAGATAAGTGAAGGGATAAGGAAAATGGAAAAGATAAAGAATTCATCAAAAACATTTGAAGGGATTCTGCTGAGAAAGTAGAAGGAATAGGAGGAACTAAGGAAGAAGGTTCAGAAGGGGTAGGAGATGATGTAGGATCAACAACAATAAAATGATAAATAGTAAAAACAAGAATATGAGGGGATCCAGAAGGAGTAAAGGATAAAAGAGGAATAGAGTCAGGGCTAGAAGAAAGAATGGAAACATATAAAGGAAAGTGATAGGACATGAGAGAATAGGAAAGAAGATCAGTAGGATCCAACTAATAAATAAAACAACGAAAATTAAGAGCCTAGAAAAAGGAATCATTAAACAATGGATGATCAACAATATAGCTCAACAATTGAGTTTGCAATGGATGGATATCAAACTTATGAAAGACACTTCGTAAACGACGAGGTTCTAAAGCATCATCCTCCAAAGGCAGATGCCAAGCCTGCCCTCTACACCGAGACATTTGTTGATGATAAGTCTTCAAGCAATCTCCTAACAAGAGCTCCACTGAATGAGCATACATGAATACTTGCAGAATCATATTCCCCACATAAACATTTAGATCCTCCTGATCAGGAAATTGCATATGTCATGTGAGATACATAAAAGACAACAATTGGGTTTCATGTGAAACTAGCTCATCCACAAATCTATCAAAGACAACTCTCAGCAAATTTGCAGACCATAGATTTGATCACCCATCCTCTAAGTGTTCCAAATCCACATTGTTTAAGGAAATGTACAAGGAAAACCTCTGTTGATTATTCTTAATGCAGAAGGAGGGGGAAGGTTGACACCAATTCAGCATAGCGAGTAAAGTCATCTTGCACATGGTTCATTCGTTGATGAAGGCATTCTACCTTAACATAAAACCCATCACACAACTTAACCTTTTGCTACAACTGGTCAAGCTCCTCTTTAAAAGATAAAACAGAAGAAACTATAGGAGCTAGAGGAGGAATAGAGAGAGTAGCAATTTGTTGGTTAAGCTCTTTAATAAGCTATTCAATAGTGTCTTGGGAATGCTGTAATTGACTCTCACAAATACCCAACTTACGAGCTAACTCTATCATGTCCTCAAGAGCTACATTCTTTTCTTTATTTAACGACACATTCTCACCTTCCAAAGTAGCTACTTTAGTTTCTAACTCTTTGATTTGGGCTTGCTGGGAATCCATCAAAGTAGTAGCATCAATTATCTATTTATGAATGTCATTGAGGGTAGCTTTTTAGATGCTAAGTCCTCCAAAGCTTTGCTCAATTGACTAGTCAAGGAATCAACTTTGTCTTGCAATGAATTATAAACCCCTGTGTAAATAAACTAAAGATAGGAAGTAAGGGAAGTCTTCAATGTAGAGAACACCAGAAATCAACTGGAAAAGTAGAGGTCCTGCTAGCATCGTTTGTAAAGAAGAGAGAATATGTTGATGATCTAGCTGTCCATCCCTTTAGGCAGCATATAAGTTAGGGCAAGACAGGAATAAAGGGAGGGAAGTGTTAGAAATAAGAGGGGTAGTGTCTTGTACAAGAGGATCTGCAAAATGAAGCTAAAGAGGGACTAGGCAGCCCTGTGGTATGTCTGCGTTTAGTTTGAAAAAACCCAGGAGGGAGCTCATCCTGCCATATCTAAATTCAGCTATAATGGAGGAGGAGACGAAACAGAAGGTAGAGGCTACTTCGGAAGAGGAGCAGGATCATCCATTGGCACACCACTAGGAGGAGGGGCAAAAGTAATAATTTTTTGAAGAAAAACACTGTAAGAAACATTACTACCTTGGTCTTTTCTGACTCTCTAAAAATGTTGATCCATCTTGGCCAGCATGAATGTGGCCCAATTAAACTTGGCTCCCTCAAGGATCCGAACAGACACGATAAAAAGCTCTTTGGATAGACATTTGGAAGTAGGCTTTCCAGACATAAATCTGTCTTGTAGAAATAATTGCTTCCACACCAGAGAGGAGATATGAGCAACAAAAACCCCGGAGCTAGTAATAACTTTGCTGGACACCAAAGGGGTATATGTCCCCTTCTGAAGAATTGTAAGGATCTCCTCGGTGGTCAATAATTGATTGCTACTAGGTACAAAGGAAGCTGAAAGAGGCAGACATAATGCTTCACTGATATTGGTAGTGGATAGGCAGAATCATCAGTCAAACCAGAATGTTTTTTGTATGACACCAGGAAAGAGTAGTGGAGCTTGTTGTCCACTAGCAGAAACTTAAAGTCCTACAAATGAACAGAGACCAGCACAGCGAATACAATCCACCTCCAAGAGGGAATAGTCATGCATCAGCAATGGCACATGCTAAATCACAATTGGGGGAGTAGAGGAAGATGCCATTCAAACTACACGGAAAAAGAAATAGAGGAACAAACAAGATCGGACCAGACCTCCCCAAGCAATCCACATCCTACAAAAAAGAAATTTACATGACCTACGCACTCATGTGACCGAAAGCTTCATGTGATGCAGACAGTCAGATACCCTGAAACCCCATAGTCAAGCACTCCAAAAGAACAAAAATTCAAGCACACCATATCCTAGACAATGACTAGACTCAAAATAGAATCATAGATTCAGACCATGAGAATAAACACAGACAAATACAATTGACGTCTTTGATTAAGAAATCCCCATCCCTGTAAACGTTGGCATATACCTAAGGTGCGGTGAAGTGAGCGAGTGATCGCTATTGAATTCCTTTTAACCAATGAGAAATTAAGTTGCAAGTCATTAGTAATTAAATGCTTAATGCATGGTGAATCGCTTGCATAGCCCAACCCCACTCATTTTGACTTGACTGGACTAGGGGGTCTCTACTAATGCAAATCATTTTTAGAAGTTTCATGATATTGCGTGACTTTGGGGGGTTCATTTTTTTAATTACAAAGATTAATTGTGTCTATATAGCACATGTGTGCATGCACTGTGGATTAATTTTAGAAATTAGGTGGGTTATTGTGCCAAAGTGTGCTTGCAACGGCGAGGGTTCCTTTTACAATTAATGGTCAGTTTTATTTTAATTTCAAATTTAGGAAAGTGCATTATGTTAATTTTTTGGGTGCAAGAGTCGGGTGATTTTTATTACAATTACTTGTGTGTTAGTGTGCACGTGAAGGAGGGAATGAGGAAAACCTGGTGGCGTGTGGATACCCGCAGGGTCTATCGTGCAAAATCCCACTTGTAAAGTATCCAAAAGATAGGAAAAGTTCTTGTACACAACCAACCAAGTGACCAAAGAGCAGTCGGCCCCCTGGCATTTACAAAACACCACATCCAAATATAAAAATGAACAAGGACAAAAGAGGGTTTGGCATTTAGGTAATTATGTGTTAGGTTTGTATGGTTTGTTGTCTTTTTTTTGGGTCGTATTTTTAAATAAATGTATTTGTGTGTTTTTATTTTCTTAATTTAATTTGATTTTGAAAGAGTTGTGTGTATGTATTTGGATTTGGGTTTAGGTTTAAATCGATTCTCAGATGACTGTGTGATTAATATATTGTTTATTTTTTATTTTAAAAAATTCATAGGTTGAAAGCTAAGCAAAGAGGCCCAATTGATTTTTAAGGATCTTCCAAAATTTTCTAACCATTTTTGAAGTGGAAAAAGAAAATTTCAAAGAATTTACATAAAAAATAAGAGTTGTTAAATCCAATTAATTATTTTCAATTAATTGTAATCATTTTAGCACATGCAAGTAATCCAAAAATATTTTTAAAATGAATATGATTTTTTTGGGGAATTTTTTTATTGTTTCAATACCATTTATTAACCATTTTTAGGACAATTTCCATGAAATTAAGGGTTTTTAATGATTTTCTAATTTTTTGTGATAATTATTAGCTAAGAAAATTTTGAATTTTTTTAAAAAATTAATACATTATTTTAGTACATTTTTAAAAATTTTATATATTTTTTGTATTTTTATGAATTTTTAAGGTTTTTATAAGGTTTCATGTGTGTTTTAAGTGTTTTTCGACTTTTAAAAATTCAAGAATTCAAACAAAAGTACTCAGGTTCCATGTCAATTGCATGTGAATAATAGCTAGTGTGTCACCCCATGAAAAAACCATACACCCATCCTTGCACATGAACAACAATAATCATAAACCTGCATCACAAAATGGAAAGTCTGCACGTGAATGAGGCTTAAGGAGGCACACACTTGCTCAAAGGGGGGAAAGGAGGGTCGCGCACAGAAGGCAAACAAAAAGATGCAAGGGCCAACAAACATGGGGGTAAGGTGAAGGAAAAGGAGTGGGAGGGATGATGAGTACATGTGGGTGGGGGGTGTGTGTGTGTGTTTGTTTGTTTTTTTGTTTAAAATAAATAATAATAGGTTAAAAGGGGGAGAGAGAGAGAGAGAGAGAGAGAGAGATATATATATATATATATATATATATATATATATATATATATATATATATATATATATATATATAAAGAGATATAAAAATAAAGGGAGGTGTGAAGGGACCAATTGGTGGGTGGTTGGGTGGTTTGTTGATTGATGTGTGTTTTTTTGTTTTAATTTTTTTGTTTTTTTGTTTTTTAAAAAGTTGATTGTTCGTTTCATTGTTTGGTTGTTTGTTTTGTGTTTTTTGAAATGTGGGTTTAATTTTTAATTTTTATTTATTTGTTGTTAATGAATATAATTTTAAAAAAATTAAAATAGGGGTTTTGGGTGGGGCACTTGATCGAGCGGGGGGCAGCAAGGGGAGGAGAGGAGGTGGGGAAGGAGGGGGAAGGAGGTGAAGTTGGAGATGAGGAGAGGGTGGAGAGGCGTGGTGGTGGAGGCAGGCTGGGGCGGGAGGTCGCGATAGGTAGTTGTGCATGCGGGCGGGCGCTGTGACAGATGACAAATGGGCGAGCGGGCACTGCGAGAACGGGCAATAGGCACTGCTACTAGGCGGGGCGATAAGTAATTTCCAGCGGATTGGCAGTGGTTTAGGCGGGGAACCAACGACATAAGCAAGAGGAGGATGCCACGCACATTGGCTGCAATTCCAATGGTGGTGACGGCGTGATGACCTCGTAAGTGGCGCAACCAGGCGATTTTGTAGCCGACCAAGGTGTCGAGCAAAAGGAGCCGGGGAGGAGGGAGAGGAAGGAAGAAGGAGGGCGGGGATGGGAAGTGGGGGAGGAGAATCGAGGAGGAGAGGGAGGAAAAGAAGAGGAAGATGGAAGGAGGTGGAAGGAGAAGGAAGGGGAGGAGGAAATGGTTGGGAGGGGGGGTATGTGGGAGGGGTCACGAGGGGGGATTAGGGGTGGGGTTTAGGACTTAGGGAAACGGGGATTAAGACATAGGGGAGGGAGGGTAGGAAACATGGTATGGGGGGGTAGGACTTAGAAAAGGGGGGGTGGAAATGCGGTGAGGGGGCTAGGGGCGTATACAAAAGGGGCATTAGGAAGGGAGCCTTGTAAGGGGAGGGGAAGGGTCGTGGGTGGGAGGTAGGATCACGTGTGGGGGTTTCAGGTTTGTTTGTTTATTATGTTTTTTCTTGTTGATTTGTTTGTTCTTTTTTTTACTAAAATAAAAACAATCGTCGTCTCCCTTGTCCCGTGCATGTGCTCCCCTGCGCATTTGTTTTTTAAAATTGTGATCCTAGGATGGAGAGGGTGTATGGGAACATGCATAGGGGGAGGATGACAGGACGAACACAACACACACATCGAAAGACGAAAATTGAGGGCGTTTACGCGCAAACCCGCGCGACGTAGGGATGCAAAATTAGACGAAAATTAATTTTGAAAAATCCAGCTATGCGGACGAAGTGCAGAGAAAAGGAAAAATATATGGAACGACTTGTTGTAGAGTTCTATCACATTAGAATGCCATTCTGACAGAGATAGGACCCATTCACGTGGAAAAAACCAAAAAAACGTATCCAAAATAAGAGGGAAAAATTAATACGAAAGGTTCGGTGGTAAAAAATGTGACGAAGTGAACACAAAAAACGTCCGTAGGAATAGGGCGGATAGGAAGGAAAAGGTCAAACACAGATCTAGGGATGGGAAGGCACATTCATATGGAAAAAACAGTGAAAACACAATTAAAAATGGAGTCGAAATTTCATACGGAGAAATCTATGCATTGAAATAGAGGGCAACGAAAATGAAAAATGTCAGAAGAAGGGATAAGGGTCCATCCATCATTGTTGAAGCTTGCTTGAAAACTTGTCAAATCAAGAATCATAAGCTAGGACTAACTTGCCTTCCTTGAACTCCTTCTGCTTAATGAAGTTGTCATGATAGGCCTTTTTGAGAGCTTGCGTAGCTTCCATGCACTATAGGTCCATTACTGTAGGGCCATCCTGCGAGTCTCATCAAGACACTTCAAGTGCAAGAGACGGAGTTTGTAGGGACTCGTCATCTCCCAAGAGTTCTTTGATAGTGGCCATGTATAGAGAGGGTAGCTTGTGTTGGGGGTAAAGGCGCCTCCGCCGTGCCGCCCCGTGTATTACTACACTGACAGTACCCGCCACTGCACACTGCAGGTGGCGGGCGCCCGTCACGTCACTTTATTCTTTATTCTTTTAGTGACAGTTTGAATAAAGGAAGGCCCGGTCACACATTGTGACTGTTGGAGTTCCCATTTCTTGTCTCTCTCTTTCTTGCTCTTGCTCTCCCGCCATAGCTCGCGTGCAAGCTTCGATCCTTCTCACCTTTCAACTGGTATCAGAGCTTGGCATTCTCTTGCTCGAGCTCGACTCGGTGCTTCCCGACCTTCGCATCGACTCGCTTCACGCATTGG
This sequence comes from Lygodium microphyllum, assembly GCF_053477565.2. Classification (NCBI taxonomy): domain Eukaryota; kingdom Viridiplantae; phylum Streptophyta; class Polypodiopsida; order Schizaeales; family Lygodiaceae; genus Lygodium; species Lygodium microphyllum. The sequence continues at coordinate 39,378,249 of NC_141162.1, read as the reverse complement.
GTCTCCATCCCGGCAGCCATAGCCGACCTCTTGAGCTCCCGACTCTCCCCGGCTTCCCGAGCTCCATCCTGGCCTTCTTGAGCTTCATCAGGGCCTTGCCCTTGAGGTATTGCTTCAGCATTTGCAGGCATTTGAGTGTATTCTCAGATTGAAACAGGGCAGGAACAAAGGGCAGCCACTCTTCTTGAGCTCCATAGCTCATATCTTCCCTCCCCTTTGCATTGGGCCTTCATGGCTTGGTATGTGCCTACCTTGGGCCATCATTGGGCCCCCCATTACCCCCTTTTCAGCCCATGTGGAGCAACAGCAAGTTCAGCACCAACAGGGCAGATTGCATCATTTTTTTCCAGGCTGTGAGCACTCATCTACTTCAGCTCCACACTTGGCCATTGCTTCTTGCTCTCTACCTTGATCAAGAGGGCTATAGACTTCATGTTTGATGTCATTCAAGCTTTGGGCATTGGTCTTGATCATTCGGGGCTGATTTCTTCAGATTTGGGACTGTCATAAACTGTCATAACAGGCTGAAAACAGGGCAGCACCATTGGCATTAGCATTTGTTGCTTATACTCCATTCCGGTTGTGCTATTTGATGCCCGTATGCGGTCTACATGATGCCTAGTGCCTTGGGAATGTATGCACATGATTATGCCATGATTTTGGCTTGAAATATTGGCTGATTTGGGACTGTTATTTACTGTTATACAGTGCTGGAAACAGGGCAGCCACACTTGGCATTGGCATTTAATGCTTATACTCTACTCCGGTTACCTTGTTTGATGCCCGTATGCGGTCTACTTCCTACCCGGATGTATTGGGGATGTATGCATTTGGTTTGACCATGATTTTGGCTTGAATTTGGGGCTGAAATCTACTGTTTAGAACAGTAAATACATGCTGGAATAACAGTGGGCTGAAGGTACTTTACATGCTTTGGCACTTACCTACCGATACCGGATGTATGCTTTGAGCTTTGGCATGATATCTCTGACATTTGGGGACGACTTGGAGCATATGTATGAGATTATGGGATGCTTTTGAGCTTCACATTAGCTCCGTCTTCACTGGCATTTGGACCGACTCGGCATGCTCGTGGACCGCCTATGCCTCATGTCTCTGCTTGACAGTTAGGCTTTTGCATTACATGCTTTGGTTCGTGACATATGCTATTTGGTTCGTATATGCCATACCGACATTTGGAGCTTGGATTTGGATGTATTTGAGCATTCCCGGCTTACTTGATCACTGATCTTGGTTGCTATTTGGATGTCATTGAGTTGACCGAGAGCTTATTTGGGCTTATGTATTGCTTCATGGTTAATACGACCGGTGCTTCATGTATGTCATGCTCTCTCGGATGCGCTTGATGCATTGACAGGGTCACTTATCACTGGTGCTTTCTCTTGGGTTGTTTGAGCTTCTGAGCTCGCTTTGTACTTTGTGCCAGTGGGAGCATTTTACATGCTTTCTTGACCTTTGACAGCTGCATGCTATTGGAGCACTTACATGTATTTGGAGCAGTTTATGTCTTGAGCAGCTACATACACATTGAGACTTTGGGATCATACTCCGATCTTTATGGATATGCATTGATGTACTCTTGGTTCACAGGATGCTTATGAGCTGAGTCTCATATTTGGATCTTTCTCTTTGAGCAGATACCTATTTGTGTCAGGTTTTGGCAGTTACAGGAACACTTTGCCTAGAGTGTCTGGGGGTGTGCCTTTCACTGGCAGATGTTATTTTGACATGCTTGGTGTTGAGCTCATGTTCTTTTCACTGTCATTGACCTTGCTTATGTCCATTTCATGCCAGCTTTGGACCTAGCATTGTTTGCTTGACATTGGATCCTATTTTGGGACAGTTTGCTCTCTAGACTGCATACCTGCAATTTATTACAGCGAGCAGTTATTGGTGGACTGAGGTGTACTTTTCATGCTGAAATATCCTGATTTGGTGTACCGCACCTAGTACTAAGTGGGCAGCCACTTTTGGCACACTTTGCTCGCCCTTTGGACCCCGTTTTGGTCATTTTTGGGCAGTTTCTGCAGTAAAACAGCAAGCAGTTTTGGACTGTTTGGGCATTTCCAGCCTGCATAATGGCGTCATCTTCGCATGATAGTGCCATCTTTAACATTACAAAGTTGGATGGTACCAACTACTCTTACTGGAAGAGTCAAATATGGCAGGTTTTGGTGCAGAAATCTCAGATTAAGCCACTTCGGTTGAGTGGGGAGCAGCCTGAAACTATGGACATTGACGACTGGCTTGAACTTGATGAGCTATGCAAGTCCACGATTGTATTGTCTCTCACTGAACAGGTACATTATAATGTATTTGAGGAAGCACAGAGTGCATGGGATCTATGGAATAAGATCAAGAATCTTTATGATAAGAAAAGTCCGGCGAGTCAGATGTACTGGTTGAAGCAGCTTATGGATCTGCGCATGAAGGATAATGCGACTATGTCTGCTCACTTGAGCCAGTTCCATGCTATACTGAAGAACCTGACTTCGCAGGATATCACCTTTGGAGAGGAAGTAACTCCTCTTTTCTTGCTTGGAACTCTGAATGAGTCATGGGATGTATTCCGCACTGCTCTTTGTGCCTCTAGTGCTACTCTAAAATTGGCAGATGTTGAGAGTGCTCTTCTTCAGGAAGAGGTGAATCGCAAAAACTTGGATGCCTCTCGTGGTAGTCATGCTTTGACAGTTAGAGGCAGGAATGACAGGTATGACCGTGGTAATGGCCGAGGCCGTGACTCGCAGAAGGGTCGGTCTAAATCTCGTGGTGGCAAGTCGCGTAGTAAGTCGCGTGGACGCAATGCAAATGTCACTTGTCATCATTGTGGGAAAAAGGGCCATATTAGACCACAGTGTCATGAGTTGCGCAATGAGAAGCGCAAGGATAAGGGGAAAGATAAAGTGCAGGAGAAGTCCTCTGATCGCAGCATAGTACCTGCGAAGTCCAACGTCAAGATTGAGGAAATTAATGTCACGCAGACTGAAGAGTCCGATGGTGGTGATGAGTTTATACTTGCAGCTAGTTCTTCTGATGCTTCACACTTGACTGAAACACCTAGTATGTATGCACAGTGCTGGTTATTGGATTCAGGTGCGTCCTTCCATGTGACGCCTTACCGTGAGTGGTTTCACTCTTACCGTACTGTATCTGGATCAGTCAAACTTGGAGATGACAGGTCTCTTGATATTGTGGGCTGTGGAGATATTCAGTTGCAGTTTTCCACTGGCAGTTCCTTTTTGCTCAGGGATGTACGTCATGTACCTGCGCTTACGCGTAGTCTTATGTCTGCAGGACAGTTGGATGATGCAGGATTTCATGTCTGTTTTGGGGATTCTACCTGGAAGATTACCAAAGGCAGCCTTGTGCTTGCTAGAGGCGCCAAGGCTGGCAGCCTCTATCCTCTTGTTGTATCTGGGTCTTCTGTAGACCATGTTTTGGCAGTGGGCTCTATCCCACATGTATCACTTTGGCATGCCCGTTTGGGGCATATGTCTTTGAAAGGAATGAAAATGTTATCTGGTTTGCAGTATCTTCCGCCTTTGGATTATGCATGTTTTGACTCGTGTGATCATTGTCTTTATGGTAAGCAGAATAGGTCTACGCATAAGAAATCGGGTAGGCCACTCATGAGTGAGCCCTTGGCATTGGTGCATTCCGATGTTTGTGGGCCTATGCCTTGCATGTCTATGGGTGGCGCGAAGTACTTCGTTACCTTCATTGATGATTTTTCTAGGAAAGTGTGGGCTTATCCCATAAAGCAGAAGTCCGATGTCTTGGCAGTTTTTCAGAGATGGCTTGCTCTTGTTGAGAACCAGACTGGGTATAGGCTGAAATGCCTTAGGACAGATAATGGGGGAGAATATGTCTCGCATGCTTTTGAGCAGTTTTGTGATGATAGGGGTATTAAGCGTCAGTTGACCGCCCCTTACACCCCACCCCAGAATGGTTTGGCTGAGCGCATGAACAGGACTATTCAGGAGCGTGTGCGCTCTATGCTTAGCCATGCAGGCCTACCCCCGAGTTTTTGGGCTGAGGCAGTTAGTACGTCAGTGCATGTCATAAACCGATCGCCTTCCAGTGGATTGGATTTCCAGGTTGCAGAGGAAGTTTGGGCTGGTAAGCCACCCTCTTATGCGCATCTCCGTGTCTTTGGATGTGAGGCATTCTGCCATGTGCCCAAGGACAAGAGGAGTAAATTGGATCCAAAGAGCATTAAATGCATATTCCTTGGCTATGGTGAGTCAGGAGAGATGGGCTATCGCCTATGGGATCCGCAGGCGCGGAAAATAGTACGCAGCCATGATGTCGTCTTCCATGAAGACAAGATGCACAGGCAGCCTGAGAAGGTGGTTGAGATCCGCAGAGTGATCTTTCAGGAGGAGCCTAAAGCTCCAGCACAGCCAGTAGTACAGCCTGCAGCAGTTCCTCCACAAGGCCAGGATGTTGGACAAGTAGTTAGACAGGCAGCAGAGCCTGCGGTGAGACGGTCTGCTAGAGATAGACGTCCACCTGACAGATTTCAGCCCTCTATACATTATGTTTTGGTTACAGATGCAGGAGAGCCTTTCACTTATGATGAGGCTATGCGCAGGGGTGACAGTCACTCCTGGGAGAGGGCTATGCAGTCTGAGATAGACTCCCTGCATAAGAATGAGACTTGGGATTTGGTTGCCTTGCCTAAGGGCAAGAAGGCTTTGCCATGCAAGTGGGTGTACAAGCTGAAAAGTACCCCTGGACACCCCAAGCCGGCATACAAGGCTAGATTGGTAGCAAAGGGTTTTAAGCAGGAACATGGTGTGGACTTTGATGAGGTCTTCTCTCCTGTGGTTAAGATGACCACCCTGCGCTTAGTCTTGGCTTTGGTTGCACAGCTTGACTTAGATCTATATCAGATGGATGTCAAGACGGCTTTTCTACATGGGGACTTGCATGATGAGATCTATATGGATCAGCCTAAGGGCTTTGCAGAACCTGGCAGGGAGCACCTAGTGTGCAAGTTGAAGAAGAGCTTGTATGGCTTGAAGCAGGCACCTAGGGAATGGTATCATAAGTTTGATGCCTTTATGCAGTCACAGGGCTACAGTAGGAGTGCTATGGATCCGTGTCTTTACACGAAGAAAGCCCGTGATGGCAGTTTGCTTATCTTGGTACTCTATGTTGATGATATGCTGATAGTAGGGAAAGCTCATGATGAGCTAGATGCTCTTAAATCTCAGCTAAAGAAGAGCTTTGAGATGAAGGATTTGGGACAGGCCTCACATATACTTGGAATGCGCATTAAGCGCGATAGGCATCAGGGACTTTTGTATCTCTCACAGCGGGAGTACATTCATAAAGTCCTTGAGCGCTTCCGCATGTAGGACGTAAAGCCTATTAGCTGTCCATTACCTTCTTATGTGAAGGTATCACAGGCCGATTGTCCGCAGACAGATGAGCAGAGGACCGAGATGGCCAAGATCCCTTATGCATCAGCCGTGGGCAGTTTGATGTATGCCATGATAGCCACTCGTCCAGATATTGCACATGCAGTTGGTGTTGTGGCACGCTATATGGCTACACTTGGCAGCAGACATTGGGATGCCGTGAAGGGTATCGTGAGGTACCTGAAGGGCACAGCAGATATGTGTATTTGCTATGGCAGCCAGGATACAGGGGTCATGGGGTACACTGACTCCGATTATGCAGGACATGCAGATAGTAGGAAGTCCACTTCTGGCTATGTATTCACCTATGCTGGAGGGGCTATCTCTTGGATGTCCAGGGTTCAGAAGTGTACGGCTTTGTCTACCACTGAGGCCGAGTATGTTGCAGCCACTGAGGCTTGCAAGGAGGCCATATGGTTAGGCCATCTAGTTGCTGACCTTGGGATTGATGCTACACCTACACTGCATTCGGATTCTATGAGTGCCATTCAGTTGGCTAAGAATCCGGTCTTCCATGCGAAGACGAAACACATTGAGGTGAGGTATCACTTCATACGTGGTGTCGTGGAGGACAGGTCTGTTGACCTTGTCAAGATCTCCACTGACGAGAATCCTGCAGATTTGCTCACGAAGAGCCTCACTACTGAGCGCTTTGCCTTCCTCAGGAGGTTGATGGGCGTTGGATGAGATGTCACCTTTCCTCACCTATGTACATTTGTACTATCTTTTCTTTTTCTTTTCTCTCTCACTAGGGCAGATTCGCCTTTAAGTGGGAGGTTGTTGGGGGTAAAGGCGCCTCCGCCGTGCCGCCCCGTATATTACTACACTGACAGTACCCGCCACTGCACACTGCAGGTGGCGGGCGCCCGTCACGTCACTTTATTCTTTATTCTTTTAGTGACAGTTTGAATAAAGGAAGGCCCGGTCACACATTGTGACTGTTGGAGTTCCCATTTCTTGTCTCTCTCTTTCTTGCTCTTGCTCTCCCGCCATAGCTCGCGTGCAAGCTTCGATCCTTCTCACCTTTCAGCTTGAGTTCAACGGGAAAGACAGCTTTTGTTCCATACACCAAGTAGAAAGGGGTTTGTCATGTACCAACCTTATGGGAGGTTCTGTACACCCAGAGGGCCTCAGTAAGTCGATCATCCCAATCACGATGATGTGTGGCTATCATTCTTATTAGAATTGAGCAGAGGATGTGATTGGTAACTTCAACTTGGTTATTGGCTCTAGCATAATAGGGTGTGGACTTATGATGAGACAGATCTTGTACAGTCCTATCAACTCTTCCATGATCTTGTTAAAAGGAAGTGAGTATCTCGGTCATTGACAAGATCTAAGAGACTGCCAAAATAGGTGATGATGTTCTTGTAGATGAACAAGGCCATGCTATTACCATCATCCCACTTCAGAGCTTTAGCTTCACACCGCTTGGTTGCATAGTCTATACAGACCAAGATGTATCTATTCTACTTCCTTCTGGTTGGCAGATCAATGGAGCCCATGAAATCAATTCCTCACTTCTCGAACAGCTTGAGGGGAAGGATTGGTTGCAAGGGCATAGCACTGGATTTGGTAGGCTTTCCCATTCGCTGACAAGCATCGCACCATTTGCAGTAATCATAGGCATACTTGTGGAGGGTTGGCCATACCAATATCCTGGAAGTAAGGCCTTTCTAGCTATTGCTTCTCCCGTGAAGTGTCCACCACACGGCTCGTCATGGCATGCTTTCAATACTATGCCAATCTCTTCTCCTGTAACACATCTTTGCAAGACTTTGTCCTTGCCTTTCTTATATAGAGCACCACCTAATAGGGTGTAGGGGGATGACTCCCATAGAAGCTTCTTCTTCCCACGACTCAAGATACTAGGGGGATATTATTGGGTTGCCAAGAGGTTGGCTATGTCTACGTACCATGGGTACAAAGAGGTCAACTAGAAACAAGGAAGCATTAGGAATGTGTGGATCATCTTGCTCTTTTTCATCATTGCTTTGAGGGATTCGTGACAGATGATCAGCCAGGACATGAGAGTGACTGTGTTTGGTAACTACAAAGTCGAACTCTTGAAACAAAAGGAGCTATCTCATCATTCTTCCCTTCACATCGGCCTTGTTCATCAGGAAGGACAAGGCTTCATGGTCCACGTAGAATTTGAAGTGCGTGGACAGTAGATAGTATCAAAATTTCTCCAAGGCAAATACCATTGCTAGACACTCAAGCTCTATCACTATATAGTTTCGCTCTCTGTCGGTTACTTTTCGGCTTGTATAATAGATAGGTTGATCTAACTTAGAGGGGCCCTTTTGGCATAAAACTGCACCTAGGCCTTCCACTGATGCATCAATGTGCACATGAAACTCCTTCGTCCAATCAGGAGGCTACAGGATGGGTGCTATAATGTTTTATCGCAACACGGAAACCCCCTTGTTGTCGCCAAGAGGTGGCGGGAGGGGGGAAAGAGGAGGGAGTTGGCGTGATGAAGAGGACATGGCGGCGGGGAGAGAAAAGGATAGCATGAGGTAAAGATGAGAGAGCCGATAGGTGGCAAGGATGATGTCAGTCGGTGAAGTTGATGAGGAGGCAACGTGAGATTAGGTTAGCTAAAATGTTAAAGTCCGTCATAAACATTCGAGGATGAAGTTTGCAAAGTGCTTGTATCAAGGAAAGTTAATTGCCCTGGCTGCTATGTGACAAATCCATGCATATCATAAGCGGCATATAGTAATTCTAAAGTACTAAGCATCGATAAATCCTCGATTATTCTGTACCTGGGACAATATTGTTAAGGCTCGCAGATGCACATAGGCGGTACATGCATAGGAAAGATTGTATGACACATGCTTCGATGGTACACAAGTTGATCTTGCATTAAAGTCTTGCTAATATCACGAACTATTAGTCATTGGGATCCAGAAGTTACATAGCTAGTACAAACAACATTCACTAGGACTATAACTATAATGCCCTGAGATCCGTCTGATAGTGACTATGTTTATCAATCCTATTTGGATTGGACTAGATTCTATGGACTAGATCTGAACATGGCTCTAGGCCCCTAAAGGCAAGTAGAGAGGTCAAGGGATTGAGAAGATCGAGTCACGGTGAAAGACCACTACTCCTTTGAAAGAAGGCTAGGTTATCGATCAATATAAGTGACTAATGGAACTTATGTCTTGTATAGTGTTAAAACCCCTAACAAATGACTTAGTTGAAAGAAGGGTGTGTTAAATAATTTTCATATGGAATCACTCTTGATTCCAAGGGGGAGAGCGAATATGAGATGGATACTTACCGTGACTATCCTTGCAATGTTTAGAAAAGGACACCGTTGCTTTTGTTGATTGATCGAATAACGTTCTAAATGCTTTTGCATTGAACTGATTGTTGGAATGTGATCTGGATGATTATTCCAAGTGTTGTGTTTGATTGTTGTGGAGCTCTGGACAACCCTTGCCGAGTCGGGAACAGAGCTGTAGACTGTCGTGAGCCCAATGTCTGGGGTGTTGGAAGATTCTATTCTAGATACTGAATAAAAATTATGGCACCATGTGATTTGGACCGGGACTTCTGTTGGACAGAAGGGATACATAATTCTCCTATATGGACAGGAGATAAAGATTAACTTGAAGATAAGTTAAGGAACTTGTTTGTAAAAGGATTGCTTGTTTTGTTTTCGTGTCTATGTTGTAAATTACGCAAACAAACCCTGTTTCCTAAAAGGCTTAATTAATGAAGTTGATTTTAAATGTTGCACATAAATGTGGTAGGACCTAATTAGAAAACTAAATATATCAAAGGAAGCAGGTGGGCGGAATCCCAGACGGGTTTGTCCTACGGTAGGGTGGTCCCAGAGAACTGGGAGGCTTCTCACAAGGATTTATTGTCATTTGACTTTAGGTATTGTTAAGTTAGAACCCGATTCATGTTGTTTTAGGGGACCGGAATGGGACTATGCCCTATGGGTAGAGAGGTTGAGCGGCGCATCCCTTTCCTTTCCCATTCTCTTTGAACCAAGTGCAGTATGGATCTGCTTCAAATTGGGTATCTCTGCATAAAGTAGGATGTCCAAAACCCGACGCTAGAATACTGTTAGTGGACCTTGGCCCTAGAAACCTAGATTTCAGGCTGATCCTAGTGGGTTCGGCTGTGAACTCATTGTGAGGTGGACTCGAGAGACCCTAGGCGACAAACCCCAAAACATTCCCTGGGAATGCCGGGTTGCGATGCTTGGATTTATTTCTCAATGAACCGCCAAAATGTCCTTGGATAGTCGATAGGCGGGCATGCTACAATTGGTATCAGAGTGAATTTTTGTAATGATATGCGATTGATTTGTGTATGATTCGTAGACATATCCTAAACAGAATAAGCTAAGTGGTATGGCTTGATTGTTAGGCATCTTCTACACCTAGGAATGTGGATATGCAAGAGAAGAAATTCCTTCTCAAGCAAATTAAGGCACTCGAGTTTGGCGGAAAATGAATAGACGTCGCAGCGAAGGTGGAGATATGGATTGAGTTGATGGACTGCTTCGGGAATTGCTCCTAGCAATCAAGCAATGATAGCCAAACTTAAGTTAGTTGGCTAGGCTCGGTTATGGTGGAAGCAGTGGTGCAAAGATTAAGGTATTTCTGAAGCCATTGTTACTTGGGCTTAGTTGAAAGATGCAGTATGCGGACGATACCTTCCGCTAACCTACTAGAGTTTGAAGATGAATGAATTCTTCAAGCTGAAGCAGTCGGAATTAACCTTGGAAGCCTTCTATTCAAAGTTTGTAACCCTACTAAAATATGCACTATCTATGGATATTACACAACAAGTATCCAAGTTTTGCCATGGCTTAAACACTCCTCTGAACCATCATGTGGAAACAATGCGTCCAATAGACTTGCAAGATGCATTACTTCGAGCAAAGCTAATCATCCAAGAACTTGGATTAGGCAATTGTGAGAAAGATGTTTCCCGAGATCAAGGCAAGAGATGCCACACATGTGGAGAGATAGGGAACATCCATAGGAGATTTTCCTACCGTCAATGCTTCCATTTCAATGAGCTAGGACACATCCAAACTAGCCAAGCCACACAAGTGCAGTCTTTAGATATATAGAGGAATTAGATGAAGACGAAGACTTAGAACCCACTACATCTCTTCAGGATGACTAGAAATCTTGGAAATTTTATTGATATGAGATACAACTTATATTGGGACAAACTTTACTCTTGTAACTATAATTAACCTGAGTAATATAAGTTGCATCAATTATGAGTCTAAAATTTGAAAATGATTAGAGACACTGTAGCCAAGAATGATAGTTATAACTTGCAATGAATTTTCCTTAAGTGTTCTTCTCAACTAATATAGATCGGGTCTTGCCAGAATGTTGAAGTTTGGGAGTATTCTTTAATCCTACAAGCAAAGCCGATTGACCATGGATCTCAATCTAGGTCTAAAAAGAGGATAATTCGAAAACAAAGTTTTCGCAATAAAGGACCACTTCAGTCTGCTGAAAGGATTCTATGACAATTTGGCCTAAAGAAGAAAATCCTGCCAAGGATAACCAAAAATCTTGTTACTCCAAGTGATAAAGCTTCGCACTGTTTCTATTGCAATGAGCTAGGTCATTTCAAAAGGAAATGTTCAAAGCACCCTAAACACTGATGCTCGGAGCACTACATCATTGGACATAACCATGCCGATTGTCCCAACAGGACTCAAAGAGAACTTGAACCTATAAGGAATGAAATTGTACAAGCTCCAATGATCCAAAATATACCAGACACTTAGGGAAAAAAAACTAGAGGATGTTCATGAGATGTAACTATAATAATTTTTCTCTTGTAATCCAGAATGGGATATATCTAATAAAATAAGTTATTTTTCAAATGACCATATGCTTATTAGTGATTAGAGTAGCACAGCGGATGTATGATGGGTCCTAACCCACAGGCCTTAAGCCCCATTGATGTTTGTTTTCCCCGGTTCTTCTGAGATGAGGACATCTCGAGTTCTCTAAGAGGGGGAGAGGATGTAATGTTCTGTCGTAGCACGGAAACCCCCCATGTTGTCGCTGACAGGTGGCATGAGGGGAAAAAGAGGAGGGAGTTGGCGCGATGAAGAGGATGTGGCGGCGGGGAGAGAGAAGGACAGTAGGAGGGAAAGATGAGAGTGCCGACAGGTGGCAAGGATGACATCAGTCAACGGAGATGACGAGGAGGCGATGTGGGAGGAGGAAGGCCACGGGCCTATTTCCCCCCCTCTCTTCTTGCCATGACAGGTGGTGGGCAGGGAAAGACCACCCCTCCACCTTCACTCCACATCCCCCCCAAATACCTATATAAACCCCCCATCGTTAAGGGGATAGAAGGCTGGGAAGACCACGACTTGCTTATGCTTGGTTAACAAGAAGAGGGAGAGAGAGAGAGGAGAGGAAGAGGAGGAGGAGAAGAAGAGAAGGAGGGAGAGAGAGAGGAGAAGAAGGGAAGAAGAAGAAGAGAGAGAAATAGGGAGAGGAAGAGAGAGGGAGAAGAAGAGAAGAAGAAGAAAAAGAAGAGAGAGGGATAGGGAGAGGAAGAGAGAGGGAGAAGAAGAGTAGAAGAAGAAGAAGAAGGAGCCTTTCCCCTCCATAGAGGGTGTCCACACGCATAGCTTCTCTCTTGTTGGCCATGGACCGAAACCCTATTTCTGCATGTTTATCCCTCGACTGCAAGCTCATCTCACTCCTCAATAGGCCCTCGCTAATTGAAATACAAGACGTGGAAGTCCTATGCAAAGTACAGCTAAAAGAGGAAACACCGGGGATGGCACCCAAGCGGAAGTTGTCGCACACCTAGATGGCAATCCCACAACGAAAGCTTCGAGCAAGGATATCTCTGCCAATCCAACACTGTACTACTAGCCATAAGTAATATATTTTTGAATTAAAGGACTTCTTGCTTTGATTTCCACAACAAAGTGCATTAAGCAGTATTATACTGTGCGAGATTAGGTTAACTAAAAGGTTAAAGTCTGTGACAAACATTCGAGGATGAAATTTGCAAAGTGCTTATATCAAGGGAAGTTAATTGCCCTAGTTGCTATGCGACAAATCCATGCATATCATAAGTGGCATATGGTAATTCTAAAGTACTAAGCATCAATAAATCCTTGATTATTTTGTACCTAGGACAATATTGTTAAGGCTTGCATATGCACATAGGTGGTACATGCATGGGAAAGATTATATGACACATGCTTCAATGCTACACAAATTGATCTTGCATTAAAGTCTTGCTAATATCATGAGCTATTAGTCATTGGGATCTTGAAGTTGCGTAGCTAGTACAAAGAACATTCATTAGGACTATAACTATGATGCCTTGAGATCCATCCGATAGTGACTATGTTTATCAATCCTATTTGGATTGGACTAGATTCGAATATGGCTCCAGTCCCCAAAGCCAAGTAGAGAGCTCAAGGGATTGAGAAGATCAAGTCACAGTGAAAGACCACTACTCCTTTGAAAGAAGGCTATGGAATCACTCTTGATTCCAAGGGGAAGAGCGAATATGCGATGGATAGTTACCGCGACTATCCTTGCAATGTTTGGAAAAGGACACCATTCCTTTTGTTGATTGATCGAATAATGTTCTAAATGCTTTTGCATTAAACTGATTGTTGGAATGTGATCTGGATGATTATTCCAAGTGCTTGTGTTTGATGGTAAATGCATGGCAAGGGTCTGTAATGACAACTGCCATGGGAATAAAGGAATGTTCTTCTTGGAAGATGATATTAGACCGATTGCCTTGATTGTGCTTGATTCTTAATTGGAATAATTAAGAAATGATATTTTTCACGAGTGGATTGTCTCCAAGGTCATGCCGCGTTTCAACCCGAGAGGGCACTGCTCGATTCACGGGCCGAAGGTCGAGTGGTGAAAAGGCCAACCACGGAAAGTGTGTCTCATTCCTAGGTCACTTGGGGTTAGTGGAGCGCTCTGGACACCCCTTGCCGAGTCCGGAATGGCAGAGCTATAGACTATTGTGAGCCCAACGTCTGGGGCATTGGAAGATCCTATTCTAGATACTAGATAAAAATTATGGTGCCATGTGATTTGGACCGGGACTTCTATTGGACAGAAGGGATACATAATTCTCCTGTATGGGCAGGAGACAAAGATTGACTTGAAGATAAGTTAACATTAGGAAAAAAATGAAACTCACAAATGGGCATTTTAGCCCCCCCCTCTCCTCCTTAAAACAAGGAAAAGAGGAGAGAAGAATAGTAAAATAATACTCTTATCTCTCCACTTTTGCAATCTCGTTTTGCCTTTTTTATATTATCTAAAAGATATACTCAGATTCCTTCTCTCTCCTCATTCAAGAAGTCTTTTGCAACCAAAATTTATAAAAAGAAGTTAGTTACGGGAGTGTGGTGATTCGTTTTCAATGCAAAATGATTAGTAGATATGAGGTAATTGATTTTTTAATCGAGAACAAGGAAAATGAAATTTTGAAAGTTCCTTTTAAGATATTTTGGGATTTTTTAATATTCTAGCTTTTGATCAAAAAACAAACCAACTGGTCAAATTTTGTGTTTTTTGGAGATGTTTTTGGAGGTAAAATAGAAATATCTAAAATATAAAAAGTCTTGGACATCCCTACCCTCTAAGCTATTTTCCCCCATATCTATACTCTCTCATAGCTCTATTGTGATCTCTTCTCTATGTTTATACAACCTTCATTAACAAAGTGAATTACTTACACCCTCATTTCCCTTGGCACCTTTGTGTGCCTCTCTGTGCATCTCCACTCTACCTTCTATGACAACCAAGTAGGCTCCCCATTTCTATTAATAGTAAAATGAATATAGGAAAGAAGGAGATGCATATTGAGGTAGAGATTGGATATGCCCCATTATTCAAAAGAACCCAACATACTAGTGTTAACCCTCAGGTTTTGTAGAGTTATAGGCAAATGAAATTGAAACATGTGGATTTATGGGTTGATGGGGGAATCTAACCAGTTGACCTCTTAAACAATAGACCTCCAACTTTCTCAGGAATCACAAATTTGTTGAAGTATATGTGCGAGAGTGAAAATGGGTTACTCGGTTATACTAGGCGGCTCAATGATCAAGCGTTCAAAGTATTTACAACTTGCCAAGCAACCATAAAAAATTGCCATGATGTGATCGCTGCACATCAACTTCATATACAACAGCTCATAGGACAAGTGGTACAACTAAATGACACTATACTTCAACAAAACAAACAAATTATTTCAATGCATGACACTATCCATGGCATTGGTATCTCATATGGGGAGGCAAAGGCACAATTGAAAAACTTGAGAAAGATCAACAGCAAGCTAACACAGGAGTGCAAACAAAAGAAGAAGCCAATCAATGAGTTAATTGTGAATAGCAGCTAGTGGAAGCGACGTATCAAAGCATGTAAGGTAGCTCAGAAAGAGAACCTAGGTGAGGGTGAGGTTGGATCGTGTATTGGTAGATTGTTGAAGGCAAGTACATTGGAAAATGCTTTGAGCAATCCTAAGTTTAAGGCTGTGAAGGAAAAGGTGATTGAGTG
The DNA here is from genome assembly GCF_053477565.2 of Lygodium microphyllum. Taxonomy (NCBI): domain Eukaryota; kingdom Viridiplantae; phylum Streptophyta; class Polypodiopsida; order Schizaeales; family Lygodiaceae; genus Lygodium; species Lygodium microphyllum. The sequence goes on along the minus strand of NC_141162.1, from coordinate 39,363,230 downwards.
CACATTAAAAGTTGTGTCAAATGAGTTCTCAACTGTGGATGCACAATCTATTTGTGACAGGGCCGGTATTAGCACAATGACTTACTCAAAGATATTCAAAGGTGTGAAGGCTGGGTTTGGACATGTGCTGAAGAGAAATAGAATCGTGCCTCTTCCTCAACATTCAAAGTTAATAGAGGCCCGATGACAACTTAATACAAAGGTTTTGGAGCTGATAAGAGATCCCATTCATATTCAATGTATGGACATACTAAAGGTTGGGACCAAACATGCATATGAGGTGAAGTTCACCGAACTCAACAATTACTATTTAGATTTGTACGAGGTGTAGTTGGCAATGGTAATGTACTACAATATGTCTGTTGAGGAATGTAATGGTAAATTTCGGTTTGTTATAAAATTATATGAAAGTGAGGTCGTTAAAGGAGTAAAGCTTGAAAGAGTTAGTGTAACTCTGATGAATAGATCTTTACAATTCGACAAGAACAACCCATGGAACTTTAGTGTTCAATCTAAGCGCCGTGTGTAGCGGCTCGCTGCATTTGAAGTTCCTAAGGAAGCATTTGAGGTGATGGAGCCATTCTTTATGCACACAAGCATTCCAAGCATCATCGATCATCAGGAACATGGTGAGATGCTCTCGGTTGAAGGGTATGGTCAATACTTGATTGAATGGCATCTTGCAGGAGACTTGAAAACTTTAAAATGCATGTGTGGAATCTTCGATGGTGTAAATAAAAAGAATCCATGCCTATATTGCTTGACAGAGAGGGTGGAAGAAAAGGACGGAAAGAAGAACTGGCAAAGGGTGACCAGTGCTGCACTGACACGCAATAGAGAAGATCCCACTTGGAAGCCCATTTTTAACATTCCATTGGAACGTATTCACATTTGTTCATTGCATGCTTTTGTCAGAATCATGGAGAAACTTGTATATGAATACATTTGCTTTGCTTATAGGATGTAACCAGAAAAAGAAGCCATTGCAACGTGTAAGAATGTGGAGCGAGTGCTATCAGAAATTGGGATACACAAGCATCAAGTGACGATTGAAAATGATGAGAAGAGATCAGGAAAAGCTGGTAACTTGCCAAAAAAGCCTTGCTTTGGAGGAGCAAAGGCTAGGAAGTTTCTCTCAGCACCCATCAATGAGGAAGGGAATGTCATGGTTCGTAGGCCGCAAAATTACGATGGGTGGAAAAAGTTACATTTTGCAGTTCTTGATTGAAGTAATGGAGAAAAAACAAGATTGACCAAAGCTAAGTTTTGGATAAGTCTTAACAAATTGGCTCCCTTACTTCGCAAGATGGTGTTTAACAATGAAGATAAATAAGAATTTATCAATGCTGTGCATAGCTTCTACGAAAACATGGTGGAAGCATGGGTCAAAAGCTCTATCACACCTTACATGGTACGCACTAAGTTAATATTTTAAAATTCTATGAATTGTATAAACTATTGAGCATAGTTTTACTCATGTGTGATATGTATCTTTGTAGCATATCCTTGAGACACATGGGCCATACTTTGCAGAAAAGGGAAGCATCAGAATTTGGTTCACACAAGGAATGGAAAATTCACATTGGATAGCGCGTGGTGCATACCAAAGAAAAACTGATCATGGTGGAGGGGTAAATGGTAGCAATCCAATGATTCAATTGCTATCTTGGTGGTATAGGATTATAGTAGTGGATGAAGCTAAACTCTCGCAAAAGAGAGCAAATGAAAGAGCTAATGAATCGGCTGGAGACATGATAGAATCATGTCGTGTCACTAAAAGAGCTTATGAATCGGCTAGAGACATGACGGAATCATGTCATGTCACTAAAAGAGTGCATTATGAAGCCTCAAGTACCAAAGAAAACCATGCCAAGTGTCTAGATACAAGGCTTTGACAAGGCAGCAAATGGGTTTGAAGAAGAGAGCTAAGATAGTAAGATGAACAATGTGTTCAATGTGAATGCAATTCATAGGTTAAGAGAGAAAGAGAGTGTGTGCATCTATGTGAATGAGTCTTACAGTTTAGGGTTATATAAAAGAGGGTTTCACTTTCTATCTTATTCATTGAGTTCTCACATCTCTTGTGCAGGAAAGATGGCTAGGTCTAAGGTAGTTGCAAATAAGCTTTCGCTCAGAGATCCATATCGTGTTCAGCCCCTTGGAGCATTTACTAGCTCAAATGCATCCCCTTCTCAACCTAACCCACCTTCCTCAAGCCACCCTCACAAGGGTCCTCCTCAGCATCCCCACAAGAAACGCAAGTGGAAGCCAGGTACAGTGGCCTTGAGAGAAATTAGGAGCTATCAACGCTCTTTTGATCTCATCATTCCGAAGGCGAGCTTCTCGAGACTTGTTCGTGAGATTGCGCAAGACCTCTACCACACAGAAAGCATGAGGTGGTTTTTGGCACAAGGTCAAGATAGACCAGATTGCTTCACAAAAGAATATCTTCATGCTCTACAATGTGATGCAGAGGCCTTTTTAGTTGACTTGATGACTAATGCTCAACGTTGTGCAATACATGCGAAGTGCATCACTGTAATTCTTAAGGACTTCCAAGTTGTAAGAAATCTTCAAGCAATGAAGGATGCATTTGTTCTAATGGAATGAACATAGTTTGTAATGTTATCTTGTTTGGCATAGTATTATCCTTGTGCATTGGACATATGACTATGTCCCAATGCAAAACTATTGTATGCGCCCTTAAAATATGAATTAAAATTTTACACTTGTCATTCGCTCTCAAATTTGACTATGCATCTTTGATGTATTTTCAATTCTTCCTTATAGTTTTTGTTAGCATTGTCAATTTCAATAAGAATAACATGCAAAAATTTACCATTTCTTATTGCAGACTTTACTCCTGATGCCTCTGTATAGTCTATGTGGTGAGAAGTTTCTAAGGGCCAGTAGTCGCGATGTTGATTTCTCAATTATCAATCCATCCATAATATTGATATGGGATAATTTTTAAAATACTAAAATATATCAGAATGCAACAAAACTTCACACACACACTCATTAGGTGGCCAAGAGCCCTTTTTTTTTTTGAAAAAAAAAATGCATGCAGACCCCTGGTTCGAAGTCTAGCGTTTGGAGCCACTTTGGCAAAAAGTGGTTGTCCGAAGTCTGGCGTCTAGAGCCACTTTTAGAAAGTGGCTCCATACAAGCATTTTTTTTTCAAAAAAATAATAGTTTGGGCTCTTGCCCACCTAACAAGTGTGTATGTGAAGTTTCATCGCATTCCGATAAAAGGTTTTGGATTTATGATCACACGATGGACAGTGTGTATGAACCTGCATTAACCCAGTTTTGGGGTTTAAATGGGTTAAAAATTCATTCTTCTTCTCATTTTCACATATTTCTTTCTTTGCTTCCTCCATTTTCACATCCCCAACCTCCGTCTCTTCTCCGTCTTGCCCTCCTCAAGCTTTTATGGCATGCACCAAGCAAGCATGTCGCCGTTTTGGCCTAGGGAAGACCTCACACCAAGGCCCGCCACCTAGGGCACAAGGTGGAGTCTCCTCTAGTGCAGCAACAGGTACTCCCCATAGAGCACAAGGACCACCACAGAAGAAGAGGAGATGGAAACTGGGCACTATCGCCCTTTGAGAGATAAGGAGAATCCAACGCAAATACGAGCTTCTCATCCCGAAAAGTTCTTTTCATAAGGTTGTTCAAGAATTCATGCAAAACTTGGAGATGGAAGGGATGGGAAGATTTTGGGCACGAGTGCGAGATGGCCCACCAGTAGGAAGGTGGATTGCTGCAGCTATGGAGGCCCTACAAATAGCTGCAGAGGGGTTTCTCATCGACTTGTTCAATGATACACAACTTGCAGCCATCCATGCAAAGCGTGTCATAATCACAAATAAAGACATGAACTTTATCATTCGACTTCGACACGATAAGGGGACTCCGCCATAGTTTACTAGATTAATGATGCAAGTTTTGTAATGAGTGTTATAGCACCATAACATCTTGAAAGGCCAAAAAATTTTGTGCACTCTGTCACATTTGAATATTTATTTATATATACATAATATCTCATGTGATGTGTACTGAATTCAAATAATTGAGTAAAGTTGTTTTGTTTTGTTTCTTGAAACACATGACTCTTGATTTTTGTTTAACGTACGAACGCATCAAAACTAGTAATACATACGTATACAAGTTACGTTATTGCTTATGCACAATCGCAAGTGTAGTACTATGCATTGAATTATGTTAATGTATGTGGATGCGTCATTCACGTACCACACAATATCGTCACACTTACACTACTATGTGTTGAATTATGTTAACGTATGCAAATGCATCATTCACATACCACACATTATCGTCACACTTATATGAAAACCATACATTTATTTAATAAATATTTATTTATAGGGACAAAGCAAAGTATATTATATTCATCAAGAAAAATACATGTGATGGCTGCTAGTAATGGTAGATACAAAAAGCTTTTTCATCAATGGAGAGGAGGGGCCAACTTCTGATGAAAATATAAGTTCCTTCTTTGCTTCAAAAATGATGCGCTCCCTCTTCAGCTCTTTCTCCAAGAGAAGCGGATCTGACACTTTAGCAAGGTCACCTAATGTAGCAAGCACACACATTGCTCCAGTACGCATTTAGTCAAACAAGTAAAGAAGCTTTGACCGCTTGATTAGCACCACCTTTTCCAAGCTGGATATCATAGGTATCACTTGAAAAGGTTCAAACTTGGTCAAAGCTTGAATTTTCATGATTATTTCTTGCCCTCTAGTGAGCGCTTCTTATGGAAGACCACCAAATCTACAACAAGGTTATCAATATACTCCTTCAAAGCTGAATCCTTCTGTCGATTTGCATATCGATGGAGCCCCAAGAAGAACACCAAGGAAAAGAGAAATCTATTGCAAGAAAATCTATCTTGTAACATCAACAAGCTTTTATTTCATTCTTCTGATGACCAAAACAAGGAAAATAGCAAATCTTCACGCAGCAACATAGTAGGTATCGCCCACGGATTTGATAGAATCAACTATAATCTTCAACATCTTCATAGAATCCATCATAACAAACAAGAACATAAAGGAATACAATACTTTTGAATAGAAATCAATCACATAGTATTCATCTTTATTGTCTTCATAGTTCTTTTACTCAATCTCTCATAGAAAGATACATTGTTTTGATAGATTTGACTCTATATATATATATATATATATATAGTACATCATCTCCTCACTACAATACTCAAGAATGACACTTAATAATCCTTCTTAGGTCGTGGATGCACCTCCCAAGAGGTATGGGAGGTATGAAAGGGCACCAGAGCCACTATAGTGTCTCTTCATAGCTCACTACTGTCACTGTCACTCTAGTCTTCTCTTCAGTCTTCAGCGACTACTTCTTCCATTTATTTTAGCTCTTTTGAACTTGGATTTATCCTTTCCAAAAGTTAGAAAAAATTCCCAAAGTCACACATACATTCTATAGAACACTTACAGAAGATCTACAGAACAGAACAAAACAGGAAAAACTGAGCAGAGACAGAGTAGAGACAGAAGGTCTACTGAAGGTTACAGAAGGTCATCAGAGAATAACAAATCCTCATAATTCATACCAAAACCATTCCCAACTATCAAAAACTATTCAAAAGACCTCAATCTTCATCAATCATCAATCCATGCTTCATACGTAAGAAAATCAGAACGAAACAGAAGCTAAACAGAAGGTATCGGAACCTCAATGGAACCTATCAGAACATCATAGAGCCTCATATTTCCACTAAGAATCATGAGCTTCCAAAAAATAATCAATATCATCCAAAACACTCTCAAACACTTCCAAAAACAACCAAACATCACTCAAAATCCATCAAAATCAACCATTCAGGCCTCAAAAACAACAAAAATCAATCAAAATTTCAGTCTTTTTCCTCTCTCAACATATCTACACACTTAGAAAGGAAGCATCCTCGCGACTTAAGGAAAAGAAGAATGTAAGTTCAATAAAGAGCTCAATTCGATCTTCTTTAGTATCTTCAATAATCACCCAAGCACGACCCCAACTTGTCACCTGTATTTAAGAAAGAATACTTCTAAAGGAAAACATCGTTATTCATTAACACATCTTATAAACAATAGAAAGTCATGACAAATTTGTAAAGGATATAAGAGGTTCTTTAGCTTTGCATTGTAGGCTTGCCATCCACCATCACCATTAGTGTCAATAGTCGAAAAGAGAGCTCTCGAACAAATTATTCAACCAGCACGAACTCATCACATAAAAATTAATACATCACAAACACAAAACAACCATCTGAATGGCACCTCCAAAAAAATATATCATTAAGAAGCATAAAAGATACATTCAGGGGTATCAATGAAGATGATCCCTCTTGAAAGCTTGATGATTACGAAAGTGATCCATGGATAAATACTCATCTACAAAAGATTTTGGAGGATTCTGAAAGAATTGAAGGCAACGCATCTATTCTAGCAAAACAAGGTAACTGCTAGGTAAACAAAGGGCATGAAAATATAGGACATCCAATTGTTGGGAATCAATGTTCACATTGATATTCATACAAAGCTTTGGAATGGCCTTTTGATCGTTATGGGAATCCCTATGCATATATGCTAGGTACCAAGCAAAATGGGCTGTCAATCTCACTAAAGAATCTAGAGATTGTAAATATTGTTGGGAAAAATGGAGATGATTTTGGTACGCTTGACTAGCAGTTGTCTAATCCCCTGGAATTAATGGCCAATTAATCTGTAGTCCTGTGAGAGAATCATTTTGAGCTCCATCCTCTTCTTCTTGAAATTTGCTGATCAAATCCTTCATACCCACTAACCAACTAAGGGGTTTACGAAATAGAAGTGGTAGGAAATGGAAGAGGAATAAGTAAAAGAGGATGAAGAGATGGGTAGGCAAAATCATAAAATGAGAAATAAGCTAAAGAAGGATTAGCTAAAAATTTAGGTAAATTAGTTAGGAAAGGTGTTAATTGATAAGTAGGAAAAGTAGAAGTTATATGAATACATGGGGAAGGACAAGGCAAAGAACGGGAAAAGACTCGATATTCAATGAAAGAACAATAGGTAAAGATTGGAATTTGAGGAAAACCTTGAGGTTGGAAAAGGAGAGGTAAGATGGCTACTAAGTTGGATTGATAAAGGGAAAAATAAGCATCATAGCGATGGGCCATTTGTTGATAATACAATAAGCTAGGAATAGAGGGACCTAAAACAGATCGTTGATAGTAGGCATAAAAGAAGGATGAATCAAATGGATGATTCTTGGAAAGATAAGCTAAAAGATCCAACCTCAGTTGGTTAGTTTTTTGCACATGAGTAGATGTGAGACTTCAAGCTCATCTATCTGTCTTCACTTATGACTGTACCTGACACTTAGGATGTCCAGTTGTACCACACTATGCAGACATTTAATAAGTCGGTATTTTAGTACTTAGCAGTATTTGGTGTAAATGGTCCTTTAGACCTTAGGTTGTACTATTCACTTTAGTTATGTGTGAGAATGAAAAAAAAAGGTAGAGAGAGCATGCTGCTCTACACTGTTACTCCAACTCTTTGTCTCTGTCTCTAACTTTGAACATGGTATCAGAGCACCCATGAATGGGCTCACTGGTGGAGTGCATGTGGGAAGAGGACCTAAAGAATGAAGTGCCAGGGTTTGCAGAGTGAAGGGCTAATTGCCATTGTCTGTCATTTGTCTCTATCTAGGTATGTGTTGACATTCACCTATCTTGCTTAAAGAAGAGGTTGCCTGGGCTTGGTTGGAGCATTTTGAGGATCTCATTGGAGTGTGTCGTTGGCATCATTTACATCGATTGCTATTGCTGAAAGCATCCTTGCAACCTTCATGTTTGTGCTAGATCTGGGAACTGCCTGTTTGGTTGGAAATCATGCTCATGGACAAAACAAGAAGTTTAAAATGTACTCAGTGTCAGACTGACATCTGGAACTCTATATGCAGATATAAAATTCTGAACTGCTGTAAGTGTTTTTGGGGCATGTACACTCCATGTTTGGCTGGAAGAGAAGCTGTTGGTTACTGTTAGTTTCAGCTTACAGACTGCTTGTCTGTATATGAACAGTTTGCATAAATACATGCTAGTTATGCATTGAATGCAATTCGTATATGCATGCTATAATACCTAGGTGATTGCCAAGTGTCAGGAGGTATATGTACCACTATTTTCAGGCTAGAATAATTGAATTTCTGAGCACATAGAGTGCTGAAAATTGTATAAACAGTTGCAGGCTAAAACTGAAATGTTAAGAAGAATTGGTTTACAGGTAGCCAGACAAGGTCTACAACATGGGAAATGTAGAAAGGACAGACAATATTACCCAAATTGTGGGGGAGAAGTTGGGCAACCATAACTATGCCATCTGGAAGTTCAAAATGGAAAACTTCATGACAGATAAAGGATATTGGGAGTTGGTGACTGGAGTCCAAGCTGAACCTAAGCTGCCATATCAACCTACAGCTGATCAGAGACGATTATATCAAGCTTGGACAGAAAGAGCTTGCATGGTCTTGCACTGGTTGTCTCTATGTATATTAGATGCCATGGTAATGTAGATAATGAACTACAGCTCTCCTAAGGATGCTTGGGACATCATGATCAAGTACTATGGCACAACCACAAGTGCCAAAAAGATACAGTTGAAGCAGAAGTTCAACAACATGGAGAGAAAGAGCAAATCCATACATGATTATGTCATGGAGATCAAGACCATTACAGATCAGCTGGCATCTGTTGGTTCACATGTTGAAGATGAAGACATGGTTGATGTGACTTTGAATGGCTTGGGGCCTGAGTATAAGTCTTTTGACACTTCTGTGTCTATGCGGGCTGAAATGCCTGATTTCAATGAGCTAGTTGCATTGCTTACCCATGAGGAGGTTAAACTTGGCTTGGCTATAGGGTCAAGCAATTCTAAAAACAAGGATGCAATTTTTTATTTCAATCAACGCGGTCATGGCAGCTGTGGTAGAGGCTATGGGTCTAGCAGAGGAGTGCAGCAAAATGCATCCTATGGAAGTAACAACCAGCAGGTATCGAATGCAAGAGGTGGTGGAAACTTTAGAGACAGGGGGAGATCTAGCCCTAGAGGCAGAGGCTTCTAGCAGCATTAGTGCCCATCTGACAATCCGAATAAGGATAAGGATTGTCATTACTGCGGGAAATATGGGCATATTGCCAAGGACTGCTAGAAGAAGCAGGGCAATCAGAAGGGCAAACATCATGGACATTTTGCTACGTCTAGTCGGGCAGATGATGCTTCAGGTGATAGATTGTTTGCCATGCACTATGTAAAAGACAAGCCTGCTGAAAAATCCACTGATGATGCAGTTTGGTATATTGATTCAGGGGCATCGAACCACATGATCCCTCATGGTGATTGGTTAACTTACATGGTGGGTGAAAAACATGGCTATGTATGTACAGGTGATGGCATGCAGCATAAATTGAGCATAAAGGCAAATTGCCTCTTGTGGTTCATGATGGCAGACATAAAAATTTGCATGATATATTGCATATTCCATCGATTACGAAGAACATACTGTCTGTCGGAGCAGACCTTGCAGGTTAGATTCAATAAGCATGGCTGCTTTATTGAAGAGTTTGGCAATGGATGCAAGTTAATAGCTCGCGGTCACAAGAATGGAAGAATGTTTACTCTTGATGCTACTTTGCCAGAGCTAAATTCAGCTATGTTTGCCCATGGTTATGGCACTATCAGATATTTGGAAATTTGGCACAAGAGAGTGGGGCATGTGAATTTGCAAAGGCTACAAATTATGCATAAAAAACAGCTTGTTACAGGCAATACTTAGATATTGGTCATGTATGTGATTCTTGTTAGTTTGTTAAGTAGTCAAGGTTGCCATTTGTCAGGCATGTACGGTGGAGTACACATCCGTTGCAGTTAGTGCACTCTGATGTTTGGGGGCCATCCCATAATACATCTATGGGAGGCTCAAAGTATTATGTGACATTTATTGATGATTACAGTCGCTATACTTGGGTTTACATTTTGACGACAAAGGATGAAGTGTTTGCTATTTTTTAGAAGTTTAAAAAGCAAGTTGAAAAGGAATTTGAGTGTTATATCTCTTGCTTGAGATCAGATATTGATGGGGAGTATGTGTCAAATGAGTTTGACAAATTTCTAGTTGAAAATGGCATATGCATGTAGCTTACCTACAGCTACACTCCTCAGCAGAATGGGGTAGTTGAAAGAAAGAATAGGGTCTTGATGGAAGTTGTTCATGCCATGATGAATGAGAACAAGATACAGCTCTATTATTAGGCTGAGGATGTTATAATAGCTATGTATATCTTGAATCGGACTCCCACTACAGGTATTCATGAGATGACATCGTTTGAGAAGTTGTATGGCTATAAGCCGGATGTAAGTCACATGAAAGTCTTTGGCTGTCTTGCTTATGTGCACATTCCAGATGAGAAAAGGAAGAAGCTAGATCCAAAAGCGCATATGTGTGTTTTCATTGGATATTCGTAGGAGAAGAAGGCATACAAATGCTATGATCCCTCTACTAGGGAGACTTTGGTAAGCAAGGATGTTATCTTTGATGAGATGGGCTCTTGGTATATATCACCAGCTACAGTGCCATCGGATATGCCTTCCACTCATGTATCTACAGTTGATTCATAGCAGAGCATTGCTATGATAGGTCCTAGTGGTCAGACAATATCCCCATGGATAGGGAGATTGAGGAGCTCACCATCCATTGACACCAGTATGTCAGTGAGGGGAAGATATGATGTCTTGGATAGCAAAGGAAAAGAGAAAGCTACTGGGAATGCATCTGGTATGATGACACCTGGTAGAATGACTTTTGGATATGAGTCTGCTGACACTTTAGACAATGAACTTGGTATTTTGACTATCTATACACCTGGCACGAGGCAGAGTAGGTACATTCCACCTCATGAGAGAGGGGAATCGAGCAGTGCACCATAGCCTAGATAATCGCAGAGAGTCAAATATCTTGTTGACAGATTGACGTACAGTGGCTACTCTGCAAAGCATTATGCTTATATGACAAAAGTGATGGAGATCAAAGAACCATGAACATATGTTGAAGCAGTGAAAGATGAGAACTAGTGTGCAGCTATGGATGAAGAAATGAATGCCTTGGCTAAAAATAAGACATGGGATCTTGTGCCACTGTCTAAAGGGAAAAGACCGTTGGCTAAAAATGGGTCTACAAGATCAAATGCAAATCAAATGGTAGTGTTGAAAGGTGCAAAGCTAGGCTGGTCGCTAAGGGGTATGCCCAACAGTATGGACTTGATTATGAGGAAACATTCAGTCCTGTTGCCAAGATGGCAACCATACGCACTGTGATTTCTTTAGCTACTGCTAGAGGCTATAAATTGCAGCAGATGGACGTGAAGAATTCCTTTCTTAACGGTGACTTGGTAGAGGATGTCTATATGGTTCAACTGGAAGGGTATGTACACCCTGCAATTCAGCATTATGTATGCAAGCTGAAAAAGGCATTGTATAGGCTGAAGCAGGCTCCAAGAGCCTGGCATGCAAGGATTAGTAACTACTTACAGAGCTTGGGATTTGCTGTTGGTAGGGCTGATCCCAGCCTATTTACGAAAAAGACTGACTGTGGCTTGGTAGTGCTAGTCACATATGTTGATGATTTGATAATCAGTGGTGACTTGGGCATACTGCATGTAATGAAGATACTGAAATCTGAATTTGACATGAAGGACCTAGGAAAACTGAAGTATTTCTTGGGCATTGAGGTAGTTCCAGCTGAAAATGGTTTATGGCTGATGAAGAAGCACTATGCCATGGAAATGCTGAACAAGTATGACATGGCTGAATGCAAACCATTGGATGCACCTCTTGATCAAAATGTCAAGCTAGACATGAGCACTGGGGCTGAAGTAAAGGATGTGACTATGTACAGATAGATGGATGGCAGTCTGATTTACTTGACCATCACTAGGCTTGACTTGAGCTATGATGTAGGGCTCATAAGGTAGTTTATGCAAAAGCCCAGAAAGCCGCATTTGGATGCACTTAGACACATTATGAGATATGTTAAGTCCACGGTAGATTATGGGTTGTTCTATGTTAGAGAGATAAGCCCTTGAAACTGATCGGATATACGAATGCAGATTGGGTAGGATGCTCATATGACCGTAGATCTACTAGTGGCTATGCTTTCGGGTTTGATAGTGGTATGATTAGTTGGAGCAACAAGAAGCAGCCTACGGTTTCTTTATCGAGTATTGAGGCAGAGTATAGGGGTGCTGCATTGGCAGCATGTGAGATTGCATGGCTGCTCAAGCTTATGGCTGATTTGGATATACATGTGGATGCTCCAATGACCTTGTTATGTGAAAATCAAGGTAGTGTACTCCTGAAAAGTATACCATGCTAGGAAAAAACACATAGATGTACACTACCACTTCATTAGAGAGATGGTTCTTGCAGGGAGAGTTGATCCCATGCATGTGAAGACTGATGAGCAGGTTGCAAATATCTTTACCAAGTCTCTGGGTAAAGATAAGTTTAGTGTTTTTAGATAGCTACTTGGTGTCCAGATGTTATCTTGAGCTTGAGGGGGAGTGTTAGACTTCAACTCATCTACCTTTCTTTAGTTACGATTGTACCCGACACTTAGGATGTCTAGCTGTACCATATTATGCAGACATTGAATAAGTCGGTGTTTTAGGACTTCGCAGTCTTTGGTGTGAATGGTCCTTGAGACCTTAGGTTGTACTATTCCCTTTTAGTTATGTGTGAGAATGAAAAAAAAAAAGATAGAGAGAGCACATTGCTCTGCACTGTTACTCCAACTCTTTATCTCTATCTCTGACTTTGAACAGTAGAGGGTGTATTCTGTCATTGGTTCAGGACTATAGAATCAATCATTGAAGGCCATAAAGTGTCAGGGCAAGTAGCCACTTTAGAAGAATAGCACTGGAACATTTAATCTATCCTCAACTCTAAATGGTTGACATATAAGGCAGCTTGTAAGACCACATCCCCTACATATCAAGCCAGATCTACATCATCTGAAATTAATAGATCACCTCATAGATACATATAAGACAACAACATGGTATCCATTGTCACAGAATCTTCAAAGACCATATGGACAACTTCTTTCAGCAAATCAGAAGACCAGGCGCCACTCGAACCATCCTCTAGAAGAGGGAGATCCATTGTTGAGAGCTTAATATAGAAGGCCAACTTTTGAGCTAATAGTGGAAAAAAAAGGAATGGTCGGGAGGAACATACTCCTGAATTTGCTCAAATGTAGACCATAATAAATCCATCCTGGACCACAATCTTTCCACTTTAGCTTGAAACAACGGACATAATCTGGCCTGTCTCTGGAGAACTACCAAGTCCTACTAAGATATAGAAGGAATCATGGGGACACTAGGACTTGGAGGGATGGACTGTGACTGTGCCAGTTGGTCCTTCAACTGTTTAATTTGGGAATCTTGGGATTCCACTGTATTATGAGCAGTCTGCAAAGCTGACAATTTCGTATCCAAAAGAGTCTTAAACTCTTGAGCTTCTTTAGATAGTTTCTCTTTCTCTTTTGAAACTCTAGTGACCTCTGACTGAGCTTCTACTAACTGAGTTTTCAAAGAAGATATTTCTTCTCTCTGGGCCTCAATCATTTGTGTCTGCTGCTCCATCTGCTTAAACAGATCGGAAAGAGTGTCTTTAACAGAGGCTAACTCTGTGGTTGCCTTATGCATCTGGTCTTTGGATTGCATCAATTCTTCATAGAAAGAAGCATATAACTGTTGAACACAAGCTGTCATTGAGAGTTCAATAGAACTCTGGATGTCTTTACAAAGGAAAGGAATGGCATCCCCTATCACTAAGCTATTCAGTGAAGAAACTGATATTTTCAAAGAACCTTCTGGATGTGCCCTGAATAAGTTGTTGCATATGAGATAGGCAGGGAGGTCACTTCTAGAGGTAGCAGGAACTGACACTAAAGGAATGACTGGTGGAATTGTCTTTGCTATACACTTCAATTGCTTCCACTGAATGACCAATGGAGGAGGGGAGTCAATATCCTCTATGTCAATGGGTTCTGAATCTTCTAAAGGTGGAGAGGGAGGGATTGGATCAGATGGAGGAGGAGGTAAAACACCCTTCTTAAGGCCTGAATATGTTAGGAAAACATATAAATATGAACCATAGGTTACATTAGTAACATTCCCTCTAGTCACCTTGACAAAATGTTGGTCCATCTTTGTAAGAAGATAAGTACTCTAGTAAATGGCAACCCCTTTTAAAACCATCCTGCAGGCTGTGAAGAGTTCTTGGACAACTAGTGAGATGGTGTCTTGGCAGGCATGAACCTATCCTGGAGAAATTGGCACACTAGCTTCCAGAGAGGATCGGTGATAATTGAGAAAGACACTCTTGAAGTGTTAATCACCTTCTTGACATCGAGGACCTCTTTAGTTTGCTTCTGTAACAACTTGAGGATCTCTTCATTTGAGAATAGCTACTTGGTTGTGACAAAGGGTTCTCCTTTGTAGGGAAGAGACAAAACCTTCCCTAACCCTCTAGGTGTCATGACCATGGAAGTACCACGAACTAAGCTCGATTTCTTACTGTATGACACGAGAAACTCATCGCAAAGGGTTGGATCATCTAGAATCAGAGGGAGTGAAGTAGCCACAAAAGATGCAAGGCCAGCTTTTGCAATAGGCTCAAAATTTAGTAGGGAAGAATAATCCCTACTCATCAATGGGACATATTGAACAGGAGGAGGAGCTTGAGGCGCCATTCAGATGGAATATACACACACACCACACACACAGACAATCACAGTGAAAGCCTACAAAACAATAGAATATCTATAAAAAGGAAATCGATAAGAATAATCACACACAGACATGACTAACCAACTGGCCACCCCAAACAATCCACATCTTAGAAAAAATTCAACATGTACACATATGCGACCGAAAGCTTCATGCTATGCAACAAACATGCACCCAAGACCTTGTATCAGGCAGAAAAGAAAACTATAGACCACACCCATAATCATATCATACAATCAAACCATAATACCTCAATAACCTACTCATGACATAATCAGAATTTCGGTAAACAATGATAGCTTGAAAGACTGCACGTGCCCATCCCACGAAGCGTATTTATTGAAAAGGGAAAAAAGTACAGTGAGGGGAATGATTTTAGTGAAGGGTTCGTTTTAATAAATTATTAACAATGGTTGAAATTTTATTAAGTTGTAAACCTTAACAAGCAAATGGTGGTTCATTTTTAAATTGTTAGTTACGATTTATTAATCTAAAACAATGCTTTTAACGAATCCTAGACTTCGATACCTAGACTCAGGTCTCTAAATGCATATTCATTGATTAAAACTTAAAATTAAGGTGCCTCTGAAGTGCACGTAACGCATGTAAAGTGAAGGACGAGTTTATTTTAATTTATTAGAAAAATATGTGTTTCGTGTGAGCACGCATGCCATGGTGGTGCTTAGGATTCCTTTTAAGAATTAATCGTGAATTTTGGGATATCGAAAACTAAAAAATGGGAAGGAAAAAAGAAAAATACCTGAAAGTGGGTATGTGTACATGCAATGAAATGGAATGCATACGTCTCAATCCCAAGATGCAAGTCAGCAGTCCAAAAAGGAAAATAACCACGAACTGAAAATGATATGGCACATCAAGGCAAGGTTAGTGGAAGTATATTTGTTTGGTATGCACGATTTGTTTTGTTTTTGTTTTTGTTGATTGTGTTAGGTTTTTTTTCTTAAAAATTTTTAAAGGTGATATCCGATGTTTGTTTGTTTTTTTCTTTAATATGATTAAAATGGGATAAATGAGACACATGAATATATTAGAAATATTTATGGTGAGGTTTCAATAGTCTGCCATGATTGAAAACTAAACCATCAAGTTTCAACAATGTTTTCGGATTTATCTAGTATTTTTCAGCTTATTTTCGAAATTGAAAATGATGTTTCCATGGATTTAGATATTGAATTTAGCATTTTTACCTTAAAATAATAGTTGGACCATTTGGCAAAGCATTTTCAAAATATGAAACATTTTAGAATAATTCAGATGAGTTGGTGGAATTTTTCCAAAATTTTCTAAAATTATTTCTCATTTTTATTTTTTTAATTACTTTTGTTCAATTTTCAATGGATTTTGAAGGTTTTTTAATATTTGTACTTTATCTACAATTAATTTTCTGCATTTTGACCAAGAAAATAAACCAAAAAATTTTCTAATTTGGTAAAGTATATTCTAGCTCTTTTTTGTTTTTTAATTGAATTTTTTATGATTTTTAGAGGAATTTTTAGAATTTTAAATGAATTTTTTATTATTCTTAAAGGAATTTTTAGGATTTTAGGTGTTTTCTCGAGTTTTTAATCACGTTCTGAAATTAAAAATAGGTACCCAGTCTACGTGTGAATAGCTACGTGGAAACGGTTGAGCACGCACCACCACACGAACAAGTCCGGACGCACGTTCTCGCGCGTGAACACCCGCAAAGCAGTGCACGAACTCTCGAGCACGTCGTAGCACCCGCGTGTGACGATCCTGCATTTCACATGTAGGTCCCAGGGGGGGAACAAGGGCTACTAGGCCGTAGAGGGAAAAGGGAAGTTAGGGGGGCTTAAGAAGGGCATAGAAAAGGGGCTTAGAAGGGCGGGGGGGGGTAGGGGGGGCAAATTTAGTGGGTGGGGGGCCAATTTGGGGGAGGGCCCAATTTGGGGGAGGGGGGCAAAGTTGGGGGAGTGGGGCCAATTTGGGAGAGGGGGAAAGGAGGTGCCTGCGGGGGAGGGGCGAGGGAGGAGGAGGATAGGGGAAGGGGAGGTGGTAAAGAGGAGGAGGGCAGGGTGGAGGCTGCAGAGGGGCGGGCGGCGGCCACAGAGGATGAGGCGAGAGGACGCGGGTGACATGGGCGAGGCGATGGGCAAGGTGGGTGAGGCCGAAGAGAAGGCGAGCGGGGTGGAAGGCGACAGGCGGGGTGAATGAGGCGACAAGCAGGGTGGACGAGGCCGATGAGGAGGCAGTGGACGAGGCAATGGGCAGGGTGGACGAGGCAACGGGCGGGGGAGGCCGGCAAGGAGGAGGCAAGCGACGGCAAGCAAGGGGCGGGGCAGGAGGCCAGAGGGCGGCGAGGGAGAGAAGGAGGAGAGGGCAGGGTGGCGCAACGACGAGAGGTGGAGGAAGAGGCAAAGGGCGGCGAGGTCGTTGTGACAAGCGAGGGACCGAGGAAGAAAACAAAGATGGTGTAGCAAGGAGAGGTGGAGGAAGAGGCAAAGGGCAGCGAGGTTGTCAACAGGTGAGGGACCGAGGAAGAAGACGAAGATGAAGAAGACCATGGTTTGTGTGTTTTTTTTTTCTTTGTTTTTGTTTTTTTTTTTAATTGTGTTTGTTTTGTATTTATTTTATTTTATTTTTGTGTGTGTATGTTTTTTTTGTTTTTATTTTTTATTTTTTTGTGTTTTGTTTTTTAAAATAATTTTATTTTTCTCAATTAATTTGTTGTATGATTATTTTGTTGGTTTGATTTTTTTTAAAGAGATGTGGAAAGGGGTGTTTTTTTGTTTTTTTTTTTTTGTCTGGTTTTGTTTAAATAAGTATTGTTTGTGTGCTTTGGTTTTGTTGTTTGTTAGGGTTTTTGTTTATTTTTTAATGTTGTGGGTTGTTTTTTTTTTTGGGTTTCTTGTTTTTTTTTGTCATTGATTTTTTTAAAAAGGAAATGAAAATAAAAGAAAAGCCCAAAAGAAAGGAAGTGCGCCCCCATCTCGTGCATATTCACGGGGGAGGGGGAATTTCCAAGGCGAGATGGAACACGGCAAGGACATTGGGACGAAAGGGCGCAAAGAGAATAGGGTGTCTCGAGGTGCGTAAAGTCAAAAACGCATACATTTATGCACGAGGCAAGGCACGCAGGAACACGACAAAACAAAGAAAAATTAATAACACATAAACCATGCATCGAAATGCAATGTCGTAAAAAGAAAAACTGGGGCAAAAGTTGAGGGGGAGACTATAAAAAAGTACAATGGTGTATTAGGGATCAAATTTAGGGCATTTCCATGGGAAAACAGCAAAAAACATGCTTGAAAACCCACACGATAATTAATATCAAAGATTCTGTTCACCGAAATGAAACAAGAAAAAAAGGGAAATGGTGGGAAAAGTTATACCGGACATGCCAATCATGTTAGAACACAGTTCCAATGGAGATAAGACCCGTTCACATGGAAAAAACCCTAAAAATCAATCTCGACACGGGATTCAGAAATAAATATAAAAAGAATAAGACACCGGAATGAAAGGTTGTAAAAAGGAAAAATGTTTGTGGGAAGGGGATGCACAAGGCGAGCACATCAACATGCAATTCCGAGGAAAGTAGGAGGGTTTGCATGAGAAAAAGGTGAAAATCGACCCCAAAAATGCATATGGGAACTAATATCGAAAAATCCATTAGTCGGAACAAAGGGAGGGAAGAAGGAAAAATATGCAAAAAAGTGTACCCGACAAGCCTATCACATCAGAACATAGTATTGAGCAAAAGAAATCCCTTTCGCATGGAAAAAACCCAAAAATCATTTTCGAAACAGAATTCAGAAATTAATACGGAATGATCCGTGCACCGAAAGGGAGGGTGGAAAAAATAAAAAATGTCAAGCGTACAGAATCTTCAGGGTTGTCACATCAAATTTCAGTTCGGATAGGGTTAGGAGGCGTTCATATGGAAAAAAACCTAAAAATTGAGCTTAAAATCACCAATAAAATTTAATAACAAAAAATTGAAAGGTTGAAACAAGGCAGAGGAAAAAGGAGAATTGGGCAAGAAGGGTAGCCAGACAAGGCTATCCAAGAAGAATTGAATTTCGAGGAGAATAGGGTAGGTTCACATGGAAAAATGTCAAAAATATATGCGAAAAGGGCACGAAACCACACAAAAATTAATTACAGACAAACTGTACGCCAGAATGACAGGTGATTAAAAGAAAAAATATCCCAGGGAAAGCATATGATAGGGTTGGCATGTTAGATCACTGTTCCGAAGTGATAATAACGCATTCGCATGGAAATACATCCAATTGTACAGGAAAAGCTTCAAAAATAAATAACGCAAAAACGGTAAACTGGAACAGGAGGAGGTAAAAAGGAAAAGTGTGTCATTCGAAGGGACAAATTGGGCTATAAGGTTGGATCGAGAGTTTTTGGTGAACGTAGGGGATGGTCACATAGAAAATAAAAAATTTGCGCAATAAAAGCAACCATAAGAAAAACGGTCTTGACGACAGGGGGTACAAGGGTGGGTGGGTGAGGAAGGGACCCCATCAGGGTAAAACTAGTACGGGGTAGACTTGCATGATTGGGTAATAACATATGGAGGGGGAATGCACATCATACGCGTAGGGATGTGTCCCCACACTCAAGACCTTACCGATTAGAGTAGATTGATCGACACGGCCACGGACTTGTCAACCGACTGGACGTTGGAGTCCCCACACTTAAGACATTACATACACTTCCAAACGGGAAAGTAGTGTAAGAAGCTAGGAATAAGGATTTAGTGTAAATAATATTGATATTATGCCATGTCACACTGACATTAGTATAAAAGGAGAGGATATGTAATTTTTCATATCTTTTTGACACATTAATACAATTACAGTCCTTCTCTCCCATCTTGCTCACAGCTTCTATGGCTTCTCCCTCTTTCCTGTCTTTCTCTCTCCTCGTCACTCTTCTTCTCTCTCTTCCTACAGTCTTTCTCTCTCTTTTGTAGTCTTCTCTCTCCTCTTTTTCTCTCTCTAGTTCACTCTCTGACAAGTGGTATCAGAGCATTGGTCTTTGATCCATTCTTTTTCTTCTATTTTCAGTCCTATTTTCCTCTATCAAAATCAATTTCAAACAAAAATTATACAAGACAGTGACTAGTGGAGTGCTGCAGATCATCTACAGTTAGTAAGAGACTACATCTGGAGATATCCAAGGTCAGATATGGCGGAGGATGGCTTAAGTGACAGGTCGTCATCAAATTTCATGCAAAATTGGAGGTAACTAGGGTAAAGGAGAGTTAACTGGGCTTAGTTTGGGGTTAAACTATGCTCACTTTTCAAAAGAGGTCTTCCTTTCCTCTTTCTCCAAGCTTTCATAGAGTTTGCAGTAGAGATCTTCTCCTAGCTTTCAGCCATGAGGTTTTTACAGGCATTTCATGCTGGAAACTTTCTTTACTCTTCATCCTTAACAAGTGGAGCACCATTATTGAAGGCTTTGAAGAGGCTTTAGGGAGCAAACTTTTCTTCTTCTTCTTCTTTAAGACTTCTTTCTAGCATCTATAGTGTTTTCAGCTCTTGACAATTCCTTAAATTGATCAAAACTTCAAATGAATCTTTGATTCATTCAGATCTGTAGTCATTGGAAGAGAGTGTGTCAGTTTTGGACACTTATTGTGAAGAGGCTCACCAAGGCTTCAGGGGGTCGCATGACAAGAGCACATTGCTGCTCTTGAGGAGATACAAGCAGAGTTCAACAACCACTACACACAAGCTACCCTTGTGATCCTAAAGGGGGCACCAGAGGCAAATGCATCAGCCCAAGGCACTATAAAACCCTAAGATAAATTGCACGGGAGCTGATCTGAGTGGAGAATCATCATGCTCCCTTAGCTCATCCTTAACCATTGCAACCTCTTCTTCCAAAGCTACATTGGCAGAGGGCTACGAATTTTTTTTGGAGATTTAGCTTCACTTGACGAAATTTTCAGAGATTCAGGCATATATACTTTCGAACATATCTTCATCTGACCTGTCATCTCCAACACACAATATGAACCCTCGAGGCTTCCCATTTCTTACCATTGAACGCAGCAAATCTTTAGCGACAATACCCTTGCTAACTCCTTGGGGCTTGACTTCAACAATTTGATGCTCGCTTTTGACGGCAACATGCTTATTAGCAAGAATGCTTTTCAAACTGTCTAGTAGTTCCTTTGATTGCCAGGAGATTCATTGAGCAATATTCAGAGATCATCAAGTTCGAGGAGCGCAATCGAGCCTGTGGGAGCAAAGCCAGAGAGTAGGTTCATCGAGCAGTACTCCAACATCAACAGCACTCTCACATCATCAAGTTCAATTGGTGTGGGGGTGTGCAGAAGAACAACTGACTACTCTTTCAAGCACATGCGAAAGAACCAGCAAGAGAGGAGGTTCATCGAGCAGTACTCCGACATCAACAGCACTCCGACATCATCAAGTTCAATAGGTGGAGGGGTGTGTAGAAGAACAGCTAACTACTCTTTCAAGCACATGCAAAAGAACCAGTAAGAGAGGAGGTTCATCGAGCAGTACTCCGACATCATCAAGTTCAATAGGTGGAGGAGTGTGCAAAAGAACGACTGGTAAGTCATCAATCAAAGTTGGCACATTCTGTTCTCAATGATGTTTGGGTCTCTGTGGCATCTAGAAGTGAAGACTACTCTTTTGTTGGCACATTCTATTCTCAATGATGTTTGGGTCTCTGTTTTGGGTCTCTGTGACATCTGGAAGTGAAGACTACTCTTTCAAGCACATGTGAAAGAACCAGTATGAAGAGAGCCTGTTTTGATTCGAAGATGATAGGTTTGAGCTGGATATGCTTAGAGAATCTAGTATTGTCACCATAAAACACCTGGAAGAAATGATGGAAATGATACAACAGAATGGCAAGCAGCAAAAGAAATTATAGTTCAAGTATTTGACAGGTCTACATATGCAGTGCATTGAATGCATCTATGGTGATTGATTTGAAGTGGTCAATAGTTTGAGGAATCATTTTCCACTTGTTTTACCCATCATATTGAGCCGTCTTAAGGGAACATGACTTGGCTCTTCATAAGTAGACTCAATAGGCCTTGGAGGATGACAATGCTTGCCTCATAATCTCTATCCATCAGAACAACACTATGATAGGTCTCTACCTAGCAAAACAACATTGTGACAGGTCCTATGACAAGCTTTGCTCCAATTCAAGCCAACACTACAAATTGTTGGTTACTCATGAGATGATTACAGTGTTCAAGCCATGTTATTGCCACTGTTGCGGGATCTCCTACCCCATAATGCACTAAAGGAAGTAGAGAATAGGGGTTGCAGATTTTGTTGGATATAGAAGCTCCATTAGTTGGATAGCATCTGAGCTTGATGGACTCAGGGATGGATGCCTAAGAATAGCACAGATCATTCAGCTCCATCTGCTTTCCTTCCTAGACAAGCATTTTTGAAGTTCTACGTGGTTACAGAGGGTTTCTTCAACACATCAAAAGTTGTTGCACATCTTATTGGACTTTGGACCTTAGCAGTAGTTAGCTATTAGATTGCTACAGACCAAGCTGTGAGAGTTGTATTTTCTTCTAGCATGCAATTCCTAATTGGTTGGCTCCGAACCTCGTAGCATTGGACCTGATAATCCCCAATTGATAGCCGATCCCTTCTAGGGTTCGCTATGGTTGTGGCTTTACTTCTTAGCAAAAACAGTTACTTGTTCCAGAATCTGGTTCTCGTCTTTGAAGAATGCTGCATTATTGGAGTGACTAATTGGGATTTGCTGCTTTAAAGTTGATGGGGATGGCAAAGCATCATTTATGACACTAACATACTAAGCAATGCCAATTCAGATGGTGTGGTTTTGATGCAACATTTGGATGATAGATCAGTAGTAAGATGGGAAACATGAAGTTGATGTAGTATGCTCTTTCAGTGAGTCCTTGGCATTGATCACTTGTAGATCAAAACCACTCATACTTGATTCAGATTCTGAAATAGAGATTAGTATTGTTGGGACAGGTGTTTGCAAACTAAATAAGTGTGAGAAGGCTTCCTCATTTGTTGTATCATTAGATGTGCTTAAACCAATGGTTTAAGATGTGGCTAAAGTAACTGGTCACAGCAATCGCTCCATGACAAGGCAATCATTCAGCTCTATGACAGGTTCATATCCTTGTATGAAGGTTTAGTTCTTTGATAAGATTACTGGAATGCAATCCACTAAATTGATTGAGGAAGAGCAACTAGAACACTATTAAGTGATAGAGTTATGGACTGACTAAGCAGAGTCTTTGTTGAGTCAAATGCATGTTTTATTGGCGGGGAAGTTGCAAGAGTTGACAACCTAGCTGCAATAACATTTGTGCATAGGGCCATGAAGCTTGCTCTAGTGATAGAGTAGCAACATATTATGCAAGTTTAAGACTGTTATACCACACATGATCACTAGCTTCCAACTGTACCAAGATAGCAGCATTCTATACAGGTCTGGGATTGTTGTGCCACAGGCTAAGGCTGAGAGGCAACAATTCAACTACCAATGATAAGTTGATGTTCACATATTCATTGAAAATGGTCATGTCAACATTATTTGATTCATCTTGAGTGCTCACAGTTATATTTGTGAGTATTCAGGGTTCAACAAGGTCAAATTCGGATCTACAGACCTCTTATGGTTTCATTCAAAACAGGACACGTTGTAGATAGTTTCAGACAGCCAACTTTGGGCTTTCATAAATTTTTCTGACCTCCTTTGAAATTTACTGTTAAGAGCTCTATTCGAAGAGAAAATTGTTAGCTTCAATTTGAATTAGAAAGTTTGTCAATCGGAGCTTTCAGTCAAAAGTTATGGCTGATTTAGTACCTATAGGTACTGTAGGACTGCACTTTCCACAGACAGGGAAACAGAGTATTATGGGTCTAATTAGAGATGCTGCTTCTAAGAGGGTGGATATTCCTTTGGTAGATGTTATGAGTACTTTGGCACATGCTTTTATGACTTATGATGACTCTCAAATGGCATTGGAAGAGATAGATGCGAGTCTGGTTGAGCAAGTACTTATCCATCAATTGCAACCACATACATCTCAGTTGGTTCAGCAAGGTGTAAAGCAGGCTCTTATCAATCTCTATGATAACAGTATCTTACAAGAATATATATGCAATGCTGAAACTAAACACATGTTGTTGGGATTACTAACCATGGAGAATGTGGACCCTCAAGCTGATTTGTGGGCATCAATGAAGTACTTTTGTAGTAGCAGTACTACTCTTTTGCAGTCTTTTCAAGGCAAGGATGTATTACATTGTTTGATATCATTGCTTAATCAATCGTCTCACCAACAGTTAGAATATGCATTGGTATTGCTTTCTACTCTTTTTGCTGAGATTGATGACAATGAGTGGGCTACGGCAGTTCATACACCTCCATTGGTTAGTAAGCGATCATGAAATTCATTAGAAGGACAACTAGCATGGGAAATATTGGATGTTGGTACAAATTCATTGGTCCAACTTTTGGGCAAATGTTCTACCAAGTTAGCAAAATATGCTGCTTTCATCCTGATTCGTATCTCTATTTACCATGAAGGAATTTGTGATTGTGTAAAGATGGCTATTAACCTTTTGCTGAAAAATGCTTCATGGAAAAAGAAAATGCTTACAGCAACTGCTACTTGGTGCATTAACCTCAAGGATCAGGTTCCGCCTACTCTACAACATGTGATTCTTTCTTTTGAATACTTTGATGCTGCTTTTATGTCTAAATCTGCAAAAGTAAATCATGGACAACAAGTACACTTCGTACAAAGCCAAAATGAAGAGAATTATTCCATAGATCTTGGATAGCAAATCAATGGAAATCAACCAATTGCAGTGCTGAACTCTTTGTCTCCTCAAGGTCAACCATATGAAGAAGACCAAGTTGATCAACAAGTTGATGTTGTAGTTGAAGCCAATGTATATGAAGATCACTTGGTAAGTAATCAGCCTTTTGGACCATCTAAAGAGGAATATGAACCTGCTAAAAATGAAGACTTTGCAGTTCTTGATCATGCTTATGATGGATTAGTTGAGGATATACATCAGTTCACACTCAATCAGGAACTACCTCAACTAGAAGAAGAGTTAGATGCATATGACTATGGTTATGACAACTTGGATAATGATTTTGATGATTGGTATGCTGATAATGAGGATGTACATGAGATTCATGATGGTTATAATATGACGGATGATGGAGATGCGTATGGTGATGATTATGGGAATCTTTCTTCCTACCCATTTGACCCGGGTGGTCAAGATTATGGGTTTGATGACAAATCTTCTCCTCTTGATCATTATTATGATGGTATACCTTTTGATCCAGGAGGCTTTGGGCAGGATTTTGCATCTTCATTAGGCCAACGTCCATATTGGGGTTCAAAATCTTCATCTTTGAGAGGTTTATTTGGCTAAAAATTAGTCCATTTATCTCTTATTCTACTACAGACAGTTTCTGGATAGCTTATTGTTTTGGTTCAGCTTCAATTATGCTTTGATTACAAAAGAAGGATATCTATATGGGTTGCAAGTATGTCCAATGAGTTTTCTTTTGACTCATAGCACACTTGATTTGGATATGTCCATCACAAGATATCTCCATTTTACTACAGTAGGTTCTGTAGTAGACAGCAAGCTGTCTATTTCTTGAAGGTGTCCTTTCTCGGAGTTATGATGGTTTACTTTTCAGTTTTATCATTTCAAAATGGATGTTCATATGGCCTATTCACTTTTCCACTTATAATCCTATCCATTACTTAGTACAAATTAGTGCTTTTCCTATTTTTGTAGCCCTTGTATCAGAGTAGTACTCTGTTTCATCTATCCTTTTCTAGTCTTTCAGGTTTGTTTTTTAGGACCAAAACTTTTGGCAAGGGATGGATTGTAAGAAGCTAGGAATAAGGATTTAGTATAAATAATATTGATATTATGCCATGTCACACTGACATTGGTATAAAAGGAGAGGATATGTAATTTTTCATATCTTTTTGACACATTAATACAATTACAGTCCTTCTCTCCCATCTTGCTCATAGCTTCTATGGCTTCTCCCTCTTTCCTATCTCTCTCTCTCCAAATCCAGTCTTTCTCTCTCCTCGTCACTCTTCTTCTCTCTCTTCTTGCAATCTTTCTCTCTCTTCTGCAGTCTTCTCTCTCCTCTTTTTCTCTCTCTAGTTCACTCTCTAACAAGTAGGGTTAGGAACACTTGACCCATTTCGTAGATGGTTGAAGGGAACAGCCATTGTTGATACAGAAAGATTGGAGCCGTCGTCGGCAGCAAGAGGGACTAGGGCAAGCCACAGAACACGTCCAGCATGGCAGGGACCATGCAGCAACACCCAAGGAGGTAGTTTTGTCGATAAAGTCTATCGATGCAAGTGTTGATGACAAAGAATAGAACTCTCAGCTCACGGGCACTCAAGAGGATGATAGAACAGTCGCCCATCCCATGACGCATATCACTCAATGAATAAGCATGAAATCCCATAACTCACAGTTGGTTTAGAATTGAACAAGGGGAAAGTGATTGGGAGGAAGTATACAGGTGTGCACAATTGATAGTGCATCCGTGCGTTCCACCCATCTAACATAGGTGCAAGGAGGAAGACCAGGGAGCCTTGTAGTGCAGTGCACAGAACATGGTGACGTGTCCTATACTGATGGTGGCAGAGATCCATCCCATGTGTGCATAGGGAAAACACTCCAATTTGTGTAATGTCCCTCAATCTCACCTCTCAGAATTGATTGAGGAGAAACACCAGTCACACTCAACCCACCCTCTGTCTCACACTCTTTTGATATATACAGAGGGCAGCCCATTCCTGAAACCCATTGATGTAATCCTCACATTCACTTGTGTAGAGGTTGTATGCCTTGTATGCATTTGATGGTGCAACAATGTATCCCACCTTGTGCCAGCATATAGTGCAAGAAGGAAGGCCAGGGAGCCTTATGGTGCAGTGCACAGGAACAGATCGTCTGTTGTGCATGGAGAGGCCCAACTTGTGCATGCAACACTCCATTCACGCATCTCGTCTCTCATTTAATTTGAAGGGAAAGTCTGGTCACTCACCCCACCCTCTATCTCACACTCTTTTGAAAGATACAGAGGGCAGTCCATACTCAAGGGGGTTGGTGATGAAGACTGCGTCGGCTGTTGATGAAGAGGCATACCCAGGGAGGTAGCCAATAGATCGGAACTGTGTATCGAATATAGAACATGTCATCTGCTAGAAGACCGGACACATCGCACCAAGGGAGGTGGCTTTGGAACTAGATCTTGGAGATGTCAATCAACTGATGGATCAACTTTCTGGACTGCTGGGTGTTACCACCTTTTCCACAGCCAGCTTCCCGCCCAAGGGTGTTTGCCACCTTTTCTTGGAACGAGGCCTACTATAGCAGGAAATTTCTTCCTTTTCTCCCATAATAGTTTGTTTGTTTTATTTATTTTTTCTTCTTCTTTTTTTTGCTCTTTTTTTTCGTTAATAAAGAGAATGATAGAAATACCATGTGTTAGGACCAACCGCGCCACCGTTGCTAAATCAAACGAGAAGAGAACAAGGTAGGGTTGAGAGGTATCTGTGAGGGGCTAGCAGAACGAGACCGCCTCATGAGGAAGATCATAAGGGCTATCAGAAGCACGAGGAGAATGACAATGTGACACCCAAAGGGAAAGGGTGGGTCGACTGTGATTGTCAAGATCCCTAGGGAGGGAAGTACTTCTTCAAGTGATAGCCATTTATTAGAAAGGGATCCTTAGAAGCATCGACAGCTTGCACTTGGACAGAGCCATTTGGGTTGACAGCAAGTACATTGTAGGAACCCACCCATCCAACATTGTTGAAGCTTGCCTGGAAACTTGCCAAATCGGGAATCATAAACCAGCACAATATCATATTCTTTGAACTCCTTATGCTTGATGAAGCTGTCATGATATGCCTTGTGTCGCGCTTGAGTGGTTTCCATGTAGTGTAGGGCCATCCACTGAATCTCATCCAAACATTCCAAGTGCAGGAGGCGGTGTTGCAGTGACTCATCATCTCCCAAGCATTCTTCAACTACCACTCGCAAAGGGGGTAATTTCAATTCAACAGGGAAAACAGCTTCTGTACCACACACTAGTTGGAAAGGGGTCTATTCTGTAGTTGCCTTATGGGAGGTTCTGTACGCCTAGAGAGAGCCTTTGTAAGTCGATCGTCCCAATCACGACAATGTGCAGCAATCGTTCTTGTCAATATCGAGCAGAGGATATGGTTGGTGACTTCAACTTGACCGTTGGCTCTGGAATAGTAAGGAGTGGACTTGTGATGGCGATCTTATACAGTTCTATTAGCTCTTCCATGATTTTGTTAAGGAAATGAGTACCTCTGTCACTTACCAACTCGAGGGACTGCCAAAACGGGTGATAATATTCTCGTACATGAGCAAGGCTACGCTGTTACGATTGTCTCACTTCAGAGCTTTAGCTTCACACCACTTTGTGACATAATCCGTACATACCAGGATGTATCTATTCTGCTTCCGTCTGGTAGGTGGATCAATGGGACCCATGAAATTAACCCCCCACTTCTCGAACTGCTTTAGGGGAAGAATAGGTTGCAGTGGCATGGCACTTGTTTTGGTGGGTTTCCCCATTCGCTGACAAGCATTGCATCTCATGCAATAGTCATATGCATCCTTGTGGAGGATCAGCCACCAGTATCCCACTAACAAAGCCTTCCTAGCTATTGCTTCTCCTACGAAGTGTCCACCACATAGTTCTTCATGGCATGCTTTTAATACTATGTTGATTTTGTCTCTTGTAATACATCTTCACAACACTTTATCTTTGCCTTACTTGTACAGTGCACCACCTAGCAAGGTGTAGGGGGTTGATTCTAACAAAAGCTTCTTCTCACGGCTTGAGATGCCAAGAGGATACTATTGAGTTGCCAAGAGGTTGGCTATGTCTGCATACCATGGAGTAACTGTGTCGACTAGAAACAAGGAAGCATCAAGAAGATCTGGATCATCATGTTCCTCTTCTGGAGTTTCAGGGATCCATGACAGATGATCGGCTAGGACATGGGAATGGCTAGGCTTAGTGACTACTTCAAAATCAAACTTTTGGAACAGGACAACCATCTCATCAGTCGTTCTTTGACATCTGCTTTGTTCATCAGGAAGGACAGGGCTTCATGATCCACGTAGAACTTGAAATGCGTTGACAGTAGATAGTGTCGAAACTTCTCCAGTGCAAACACCATTGCCAAGCACTCAACCTCTATCACTGTGTAGTTTCACTCTCGGTCAGTTACTTTTCGACTTGCATAATAGATTGGTTGATCTAATTTATAGGGGCCCTTTTGACATAGGACAACACCTAGCCCCTCAACTAATGCATCAGTGTGCACATGAAACTTCTTCGTCCAGTCAGGAGGCTGCAAGATAAGTGCTTGGATAAGGCACTGTTTTAGGGTATTAAAGGCTTCTTCGCAATCATCAGTTCAAAGGAAATCCGCATCTTTCCTTAAGAGCTTGTGTAGAGGGGTTGCCTTGGTTTCAAAATGTGCAATAAATCTTCTGTAGTAGCCCACATGGCCAAGAAATCCTCTCAGGTTGCTTGAGGTTTGTTGGTGCTGTCAAGGCTGGAATATTCACAATCTTTGTCGGGTCTGTTGCAATCCCTTGTGTAGAGACAATATGGCCCAAAAGAACTCCTGATGGGACACCAAAGACACATTTGTCGGGGTTGAGAGAAATCACATACTCTCAGAATTTGTTAAAGCATTGCTCTAGGTGTCCCCAATGCTCACAGATTAAGCTATAGACACAGAAGTCATCGAGATACACCTCAATGAAATCATGCAGATGATTCTAGAAGGCAGCCATCATTACTCGTTGGAAGGTGGCAGGAGCATTACAGAGCCCAAACGGCATCACTCTTTAGGCATGTCCCCCATTCTGTGGTGAAGGTTGTTTTGGATTGATCCTCTTCTGCGATTTGGACTTGGTTATATCCACTGAATCCATCCAAGAGGGAATAGAGCTCATGGCCTACCACTGTGTCTAACAATTGGTTTGTGAAAGGGATAGGGAAATGATCCTTCTTCGTCT
The DNA here is from genome assembly GCF_053477565.2 of Lygodium microphyllum. Classification (NCBI taxonomy): domain Eukaryota; kingdom Viridiplantae; phylum Streptophyta; class Polypodiopsida; order Schizaeales; family Lygodiaceae; genus Lygodium; species Lygodium microphyllum. The sequence continues at coordinate 39,333,221 of NC_141162.1, read as the reverse complement.
TCAAGTTCAACTTTCAAAAGTCCATACATATTCAAAGATTCATGTTCTTCTTGGGTACTACCACAATGGGCGAAACCCATTCAATGTTAGCCACGTGATAAATGAACTCGGCTTTAAGAAGCTTCAATAATTCAGTCTTAACCAGAGCAGAATAATTGGAATTCATATGCCGTTGTCTTTGCCTTACAAGTTTGGCATCAGGCTCTAGGTCAATGTGATGTTGACATACTGTAGGGTCAATCCCCTTTAGGTCTTTGTACGACCAAGCAAACACGTCTAAGTTCTCCTTTAGTAAGTCTCGCATAACCACTAGTTCTTCTTCTGGAAACTTGAGACCCACTTTTACGTGACATTCAGTACCGTTAGTATCCAAGAACGTCACTTACCTTTCACCTTCCACTTCGTGGATAAATGTCCCACGGATTGCTTCTGGATAGAGGTTTGACTCCTGTAAGGGAGTAGTGTCATCATCTGATGTTCCACTAGAACTAGTGTCCTCATTCTAAAAAGATGACTCATTTGTTTGTGGAGATTGCTGGAAGGGTATCAGAGCTTTTTTTGTTTATGTGTGAGTGGTGATTTCTTCTAGACTTAGGGATTCATCTTCAGAGGATGCGTCTAGGAATGTCACATAGCACGAACCTTCTATGAGCCATGGCTCTGATGGCTCTGGCTTCTGTGTTGACAAGGGGCATCATCATCATCTTTTCTCCAGAATGAATGGTTAGGGCGCCAAGAGCCAGTGGTAAACTTAATTTTTATACATTTGATCCATTGCTTATGTAGATGTGGTCCATTGGTCAGCCCAAATGGAACCATGGTCATTCCATCCAACACCTCGAGATCTTTGGCCTCTGAGGTCTATGTAGGAACATCAACAAGATCGTCCCCTATCAGAGGAACTTCTTCATCTACACTTTCATAACCTACTTTGTTTTCTTCCTCATCATTTTCATCCTCCCCCTTTGGAGGCTCTGTCTCTGCTTTTGTAGAGGCTCTGTTAGAGAAGAACAGATCCTCCACCTTTGTGTCTGCTTCTGCTTCTACCTCTGTCTTTGGCTCTGCCTCTACTTCTATCTCTGCTTTTGACTCTGCGACTGCCATGTAACAGGGAGAATAGTACATCCATGCTTCTGTCTTGCTATCAGAGGTAATTTCAGTAGTCACTTCAAGTTGAGGCAGGAGGTATTCTCCCATGGACAAAGACTTTACTTCCTTCGATAGTTGGCTTACAATGCCCATTGTTAGGGACTGGGCCTCTGTTTTCTTGGGAAAGATCTTTTAACAGCCTCTTCATCTCCTGATGTACAATCTGTTACTTCATTGGAGGAGTCGGTTATGACTTTGATGGATGTGGATCCATTGCCTTTTTGCGATCCATACAATTTCAACACCGCTTTATGGGGTCCTCTGCCTAGGGTTAGGGTTCCTTTGAACCAATCCGTCCTAGCTCTTGCTTCAAAAAGCCAAGGTGTTCCCAACAATAGAGGATATGAGGTCCCATAAGAATTTGGTTTGACCACTAAATATGTCAGCCAATAGTCTCTTCCTGCAAGGGTTGTTTTTACGTATGGGAGGATGCCCAACGGTTTAATTCTGCTTTGATTTGCCAATCTGATAAGCCACTATGTAGGTTGAATTCCTTGCAAACTAAGTCCTTCATTGTCACATCCTTCATTATGTTTACTGATGAGCCTCCATCAATCAATGCATTTGAAATAAAGTATCATTCTATCCATACACTAATCTCTGGGGTTCCAAGATCTAAGAAGGCGTTAGCCACATCCACTTCCTTCACAAGTTCTAAGGCTCTGTTGGACTTTGTTATTGTTAGGGGAGCAATCCTTAGGCCACTTCTTCTTGTCAAGATGCTTTTGAATCTTTTTTGGCAACTGGGAGATAGCATCAGCAATTGTTGAAAGGTTAGATTTGGTTTAAAGGTGTCTAGGTCTTTGACCAAGTCATAATATTTGATCGGATCTACAGGCTTCTCCAGCTTGCTGAGGAATGGGGCTATACCCATTTTTATCTTTCCTTTTTCTTCTAGTAATGGCAGCATTGGCACTTCCTCTGTTTTTGGAGGCGCTTCTATATCGTCTATCTCTTGGACCACTGGTCCTGTTTCTGGGACTGTCTTTGTGACTCTCTATGGCACTGTAGTGCTCTATACTGCACTATTCTGTCCTATATTGCTCTATCCCTCTGTTGGCAGGTTGAACTTCACAGTCTTGACAGGGGAGTTGTTCTCTTTCTAGACAACCGGTTTCTTCTTCTTGGCGCGCGTGATAGCGGCAACTTCCAACTCTACCAAATTGGAGGCAGGCTCTTGTGCCTTCTGCTGGCTATCAGTGGCATTGGCCTTGACAGGGGCTAGACTTAGACAGTCCTTTGCAATGTGGCCTTCTCCTTTACATAGGCTGCATAAGGGCTTGTAATCCACAGATCTTCTAGGGTTTGGACAATTCGGGGAGATATGACCCTTTTCTCCACATCTGTAACATTCCACCTCTGATCTTTGACCACCGCCAGACTATCGTCCTTTGTAACTTTGAGAGGAAAACCTCCTTGGACCAAAATTAGGACCAAACTCCTTAGGCTTTGGTCCAATGTCCTGTGTTGTCATTTTGGATTCTAGCAAGTTGAATCTTGCATTTTCATCTTTCTGTCTTCGTTCGTGCATCTCTTTAAGAGAGCAAATATCCTCTATATGGTTCTTCTGCAAACAATATGAGTGGAAGGCTCTAGGAATGGTTGGTTTTTGGGTACATTCAGTGGCTAAATGTCCCACTTGATGGTACTTTTCACACCATGTGTTAAAACACATCACATCTCTCCCAGCTCCCACAAGAGTAGATATATTAGCGATATTGAGCTTCAATGTCTGCAGCTGTTCTGTAATCACATCCATAAGCTCTTTCTTCATACTTGCAACTGAGTTGGATAAGTAATCCTTCAGATTTTCACCTCCTGAAGTACTTGTAGTAAGATTTTGGGAGCATCCACGAACAAATTCCAACTCTTTTCTTTCTTGTTTTCGTGAACCTCCACTAACCATGACTCCTAAAGCTTCTTCACGATCTCCCACTTGATGATGTCTAGAAACTCCTCCATGAATGCCAAATCTTCCATGGATGGTCATTCTCTTTGTTTCTGCTCTTCAGTTTGTTTCCAAACAATTTGCCACCAAGATGCACGTCTTTGTTGCTTCAACAGGAAGAGGAAATAGCCCACCTCATAGAGCTTGCATCGTGATGGTAATATCTTTTTGCCATTGTGGGATGAACTTCTTATAGAAAGTGGCTTTAATAATGAGAATCTCCAACTCTTCAGTGGAAGAAGGAACTTTGCAAACATCTAGTGAATCATTTTCTTCTTGGCAATGCTATTTCTTTCATTTTTAGTCTCTTCTAATGCTTGTTGATGACAAGTTTCCCCAGCTGTGCACCAAAAGTATGGAGCCCCAAGAAGAACACCAAGAAAAAGGGGATTCTACTACAAGAAAATTTATCTTGTAACATCAACAAGCTTTTATTTCATTATTTTGATGACCAAAACAAGGAAAACAACAAATCTTCATGCAGCAAAATAGTAGGTATCTCCCACGGATTTGATAGAATCAACTATAATCTTCAACATCTTCATAGAATCCATCATAACAAACAATAACATAAAGGAATACATCACTTTTAAATAGAAATCAATCATATATTATTCATATTCATTTTCTTCATAGTTATTTTTCTCAATCTCTCATAGAAAGATACATTGTTTTGATAGATTTGATACACACACACACACTCTCTCTCTCTCTCTCTAGTATATCATCTCCTCACTACAATACTCAAGAATGGCACTTAATAATCATTCTTAGGTCGTGGATGCACCTCCTAAGAGGTATGGGAGGTATGAAAGGGCACCAGAGCCACTATAGTATCTCTTCATAGCTCACTACTGTCGTTGTCACTCTAGTCTTCTCTTCAGTCTTCAGCAACTACTTCTTCCATTTGTTTTAGCTCTTTTGAACTTAGATTTATCCTTTCCAAAATTTAGAAAACTTTCCCAAAGTCACATATACATTCTATAGAACACTTTACAGAAGATCTACATAACAGAACAAAACAGGAACAGAGCAGAGACAGAAGGTCTACAGAAGGTCATCAGAGAACAACAAATCCTCATAATTCATAACAAAACCATTCCAAACTATCAAAAACTATTCAAGAATTTTTCAAATGACCTCAACCTTCATCAATCATCAATCCATGCTTCATACAGAAGAAAAAAAGAACAAAATAGAAGCTAAATAAAAGATATCATAACCTCAAGTAAGGCCTTTCTAGCTATTGCTTCTCTCATGAAATGTCCACCACATGGCTCGTCATGGCACGCTTTCAATACTATGCCAATCTCTTCTCTTGCAACACATCTTTGCAAGACTTTGTCCTTGCCTTTCTTATATAGAGCACCACCTAATAGGGTGTAGGGGGATGATTCCCATAGAAGCATCTTCTTCCCATGACTTAAGATACCATGGGGATATTGTTGGGTTGCCAAGAGGTTAGCTATATTTACGTACCAGGGGGATATTTTTGGGTTGCCAAGAGGTTGGCTATATTTATGTACCATGGGTACAAAGAGGTTGACTAGAAATAAGGAAGCATCAGGAATGTCTGGATCATCTTGCTCTTTTTCATCATCGCTTTGAGAGATTCATGACAGATGATCAGCTAGGACATGAGAGTGACTAGATTTAGTAACTACAAAGTCAAAATCTTGAAACAAAAGGAGCTATCTCATCATTCTTCCCTTCACATCGGCCTTGTTCATCGGGAAGGACAAGGCTTCATGGTCCACGTAGTATTTAAAGTGCATGGACAGTAGATAGTATCGGAATTTCTCCAAGGCAAGCACCGTTGCTAGACACTCAAGCTCCATCACTATGTAGTTCCGCTCTCTGCCGGTTACTTTTCAGCTTGTATAATAGATAGGTTGATCTAACTTAGAGGGGCCCTTTTGGCATAAAACAGCACCTAGGCGTTCCACTAATGCATCAATGTGTACATGAAACTCCTTCATCCAATTAGGAGGCTACAGGATGGGTGCTATAACGTTCTGTCGCCACACGGAAACCCCCCTATCGTCACCGAGAGGTGGTGGGAGGGGGGGGGAAGAGGAGGGAGTTGGTGCGATGAAGAGATGTGGCGGTGGGAAGAGAGAAGGATGGCAGGAGGGAAAGATGAGAGAGCCGACATGTGTGGTAGGGATGACATCAGTTTTAGCGGAGCTGACAAGGAGGCAACATGGGAGGAGGAAGGCCACGGGCCTATTCCCCCCTCCCCCTTCTTGCCATGATAGGTGGTGGGTGGGAAAAGACCACCCCTCCACCTTCACTCCACGTCCCCCCCAAATGCCTATATAAACCCCCCATTGTCAAGGGGATCAAACGGTGGGAAGGCTACGACTTGCTATTGCTCGGTTAAGAAGAAGAGGAAGAGAAAGAGAGGAGAAGAGGAGGAGGAGGAGAAGAAGCGAAGAAGAAGAAGAAGAAGAGAAGAAGAGAGGGAGGAGGAGGAGAAGAAGAGAAGAAGAGAGGGAGAGAGAGAAAGGAGAAGGGAAGAAGAAGAAGAGAGAGAAATAGGGAGAGGAAGAGAGAGGGAGAAGAAAAGAAGAAGAAGAAGAAGAGAGAGGGATAGGGAGAGGAAGAGAGAGGGAGAAGAAGAGGAGAAGAAGAGGAGAAGAAGAAGAAGAAGGAGCCTTTCCTCTCCATAGAGGGTGTCCACACACATATCTTCTCTCCCGTTGGCCACAGACTGGAACCTCGTTTCCACATGTTTATCCCTCGATCACAAGCTCATCTCACTCCTCAACTAGCCCTCACTAATTGAAATACAAGACGCAGAAGTCCTATGCAAAGTACAGCTAAAAGAGGAGAGACCGGGAATGGCACCCAAGCGGAAGTTGTCGCACCCAGATGGCATTCCCACAACGAAAGCTTTGAGCGAGGACATCTTTGCCAATCCAACTGCAATACTACTAGTTGTAAGTAATACATTTCCGAAATAAAGGACTTCTTGCTTCAATTTTCACAATGAAGTGCATTAAGCCGTATTATACCATGCGAGATTAGGTTAGCTAAAAGGTTAAAGTCCATCATAAACATTCAAGGATGAAGTTTGCGAAGTGCTTGTATCAAGGGAAGTTAATTGTCCTAGTTGCTATGCGACAAATCCATGCATATCATAAGCAGCATATAGTAATTCTAAAGTACTAAGCATCGATAAATCCTTGATTATTCTGTACCTAGGACAATATTGTTAAGGCTCACAAATGGACGTAGGTGGTACATGCATGGGAAACATTATATGACACACGCTTCGATGGTACACAAGTTGATCTTGCATTAAAGTCTTTCTAATATCACGAACTATTAGTCATTGGGATCCTGAAGTTGCATAGCTAGTACAAACAACATTCATTAGGACTATAACTATAATGCCCTGAGATCTGTCCAATAGTGACTATGTTTATCAATCCTATTTGGATTGGACTAGATCCAAACATGGCTCCAGGCCCCCAAAGGCAAGTAGAGGGCTCAAGGGATTGAGAAGATCGAGTCACAGTGAAAGACCACTACTTCTTCGAAAGAAGGCTAGGTTATCGATCAATATAAGTGACTAATGGAACTTATGTCTTGTATAGTGTTAAAACCCCCAACAAATGCCTTAGTTGAAAGAAGGGCATGTTAAATAATTTTTATATGGAATCGCTCTTGATTCCAAGGGGGAGAGAGAATATGCGATGGATAATTACTGTGACTATCCCTGTAATGTTTAGAAAATGACACCATTGCTTTTGTTGATTGATCGAATAATATTCTAAATGCTTTTGTATTAAATTGATTGTTGGAATGTGATCTGGATGATTATTCCAATTGCTTGTGTTTGATGGTAAATGCATGGCAGGGGTTTGTAATGACAAGTGCCATGGGAATAAAGGAATGTTCTTCTTTGAAGATGATATTAGGCTGATTTCCTTGATTGTGCTTGATTCTTAATTAAAATAATTAAGGAATGATATTTTGCGCGGGTGGATTGTCTCTAAGGTCATGCCGCGTTTCAACCCAAGAGGACACTGTTCGATTCATGAGCCAAAGGTCGAGTGGTGAAAAGGCCAACCACGGAAAGTGTGTCTCACTCTTAGGTCGCTTGGGGTCAGTGGAGCTCTGGACAACCCTTCTCGAGTCCAAAACAGAGCTGTAGACTGCCGTGAGTCCAACATCTGGGGCATTGGAAGATCCTATTCTAGATACTAGATAAAAATTATGGTGCCATGTGATTTGGACTGAGACTTATGTTGGATAGAAGGGATACATAATTCTCATGTATGGGCAGGAGACAAAGATTAACTTGAAGATAAGTTAAGAAACTTGTTTGTAAAATGACTGCTTGTTTTGTTTTCATGTTTGTATTATAAATTATGCGAATGAACCATGTTCCCTAAAAGGCTTAATTAATGAAGTTGATTTTAAATGTCTCACATAAATGTGGTAGGAGCTAATTAGAAAACTAAATATATCAAGGAAAGCGGGTGGGCGGAATCCCAAACAGGTCTGTCCTACGGCAGGGTGGTCCCAGAGAACTGGGAGGCTTCTCACAAGGATTTATCACCATTCGACTTTAGGTATTGTTAAGTTAGAACCCGATTCATGCCGTTTTAGGTGACCCGAATGGGACTATGCCCTACGGGCAGAGAGGTGGAGCAGCGCATCCCTTTCATTTTCCATTCTCATTGAACTAAGTGTGGTATGGATCTGCTTTGGATTGGATATCTCTACGTAAAGTAGGATGTCAAAACCAGACATTAGAATGCTATTAGGAGACCTTGGCCCTAGGAACCCAGATTTTAGGCCGATCCTAGTGGGTTCAGCCATGAACGTTCCGTTGCAAGGCGGACTTGAGAAACCCTAGGCGACAAACCCCGGAACATTCCTTAGGAGTGCCAGGTGGCAACACTTACATTCATTTCTCAATGGACCGCTAAAACGTGCTTGGACAGCCGATAGGCAAGCACATTACATGTGCTTCAATCAAACACTGCTTCATGGTGTTGAATGTCTCATCACAATTAGTTGTCCATGTGAACTCTACATCTTTTCTTAGAAGTTATGTAAAGGGGCTTCCTTTGTCGCAAAGTGCACAATGAATCTTCTATAATAGCCCACATGGCCGAGGAATCTCCTCAATTATTTAAGGTTGGTTGGGGCTGTTAAGGCAGCAATCTTCTCAATCTTAGCAAGATCTGTTTGCTATCCCTTGTGCAGAGACAATGTGGCCTAGAAGAACTCCTAACAAGATGCCAAAGACACATTTGTCGAGGTTGAGAAAATTTCCATTCAAAGCACTACTCTAGGTGTCCCTAATGCTCATAGATTAGGCTATAGACAAAGAAGTCATCTAGGTACACCTCAAGGAAATCATGGAGATGGTTTTAGAATGCAGCCATCATCACTCATTGGAAGGTAGTAGGAGCATTACAGAGCCTAAACGACATCACTCTATAAGCATAGATTTCCCATTTTGTTGTGAAGGTTATTTTGGATTGATCTTGTTCTACAATTTGGACTTAATTGTATCCATGGAATCCATCCAAGAGGGAATAGAGCTCATGGCTTGCCACTGTATCCAATAGTTGGTCTATGAAAGGGATAGGAAAATGATCCTTCTTCGTGTTTAAATTCAGCTTTTAGAAGTCCACACATATTCACAGCTTTCCATTCTTCTTGGTACTACCACAATGGGCAAAACCCATTCATTGTTAGCCAATGGATACATAAAATCAGCTTCAAGGAGCTTCAGTAATTCAGCCTTCACTAGGGCAGAATAATTTGGATTCATGCGCCTTTGTCTTTGCCTCACAAGTCTGGCATCATGCTCTAGGTCAATGTGGTGTTGGCATACTGTGGGATCAATCCCCTTTAGATCTTTGTACGACCATGCAAACACGTTTAAGTTCTCGCATGACCAATAGTTCTTCTTTTGGAAGATTTAGACCCATCTTCAGGTGACGTTCAGTATGATCAGCATCCACGAACATCAATTGCTTTTCACCTTCCACTTCGCGGATGAATGTCCCATGGGCTGCTTTTGGGTAGAGATCCAGCTCCTTCAAGGGGGTGGTCTCTTCTTTTGATAATTCACTGGAAATGATGTCCTTTTTTAATAGAGGCTTAGCTTGCTCTTTGGGAGGCTGAAAGGGTATCGTTGCGGTTTCGGGTTTGGGTTGGGGATGAGTTACTTCTTGGCTTGAGGACTCATCTTATGAGGATACAACTAATCTTATGAGGTGGTTACAACTAAGGGTGAAATAAGTGAAATATGTGGAATAAGAATAGAGGGGTTGCAAAAAAAAAAAAAAAAAAACTTGAAAAGCTCGTTTAAAAAACTCAATGAGACAGTTGAATGGCCATACTGCATTAATAAAGCAATGAATGGCCTCAAAATGCAATTTTTTGCACCCTATTTTGAAGATTAGAACACCTTAAGAAGGGTTGCGAGTCTTCAAAACCAAGGCTTGCCCAACCATACCTAGCTAAGTATGTGGTCCTTCCTTGTGGAACCTCATGTTTTTTTAAAAATAATATGTTTATATTTTGCCTTTCAATGAATATTATTGGCAGGATCACTTGTCTTTCAGCCGAAGGTGGGGCACCACAAAGCTGCCTAGTTGTGGGATTCAATTCATAAACCTTCCATATCTCACCTGGCCAACTGGATTGTTGCTTGATTGTTGGTAGGCTCACGATGTTGTAGACTACTAGGACGAACGAGGGAAAAGACCCCCTTTTCCCGCAAGGGAAATTGTCAAAATCTTCTTGTGACATTTGTGGAAAGAGGTTTCACAATCTATGCTGATATGTAAAGACGTATGTAGTTGTATGACATGTAAGCAAGGAAGGCCATTGCCCACGTAAGCCTAAGTTTGGATAAGATGCCAATTAGCTCTTAAAGCCCAGAGTTATAAAATACAGTTCAAAATTGTGCCGTGATGGAAAGGCGACCTCTTTAATTTAAAAGAGCTCTCTCTCGCTCTCTCTCTCTCTCTCTCTCATTTTCATCGAGTGAAACCATGGTTGCAGTCTTGTTCCACCACGTCCAAACCACCAGCCCCTATTCGAGTGTGAGCACCAACAGTACAGAGAATTCCGCCTCCTCCTGCCCTCGGTTCTCTTCTCTGCGAAGCCATGGCCGTTCCCTGCTCGTGGCAAGCCCTGCCGCCTCCAGGCGGAGTACAGGACTGGCCCTTCTGCGTGCCACAGCAGCTGCCGCTTCCTCCACCGCAACCGAAAACACCAAGAAGTCGTTTTACCCGGGCGAGAAGAAAGGCTTCGTCGAGGAGATGCGCTTCGTGGCCATGAAGCTCCACAGGCGGGACCAGTCCGCAGAAGGAGAGAAAGAAGCAGAGAAAGACGACAAGCCCTTGGCCAAATGGGAACCGTCTATCGAAGGCTACATCAAATTCCTTGTCGATAGTAAGGCTGTATATGATACCTTGGAAAGCGTCGTGAATAAAGCTCCGCATCAAATTTGTGAGTTCTTTTTGTTCCATCTCTAAGCCTCCTGTCATCCTTCCGATGCACCAGACATTTTTTCAGATTTTCATTTCGTCAAACGCAGAGAGGGAATTGATCTCAATGCTAGATTACTAATAGTAGTGTGGGGAATCAATACATCACTAGTACGGAATCGATTTTCAAGGCCTGTAGGGAATGAATAGATTACTGATATTAGTGTGGGGAAATCAATAGAAGGGACCCGACGAACTGTTACCAAAAACCCAACCAATTTCCAGTAACGGCAGCACTCATCAACTTTAGACCATCAAGTGGAAGCTTGGAGTTCGGACCCGTGGACATAGTCATAGGGGTTCGCTTGCCAATGAATAATCTTCATGCTAAGTATGTATTGACCCAAATAATTGGTAATCTCAAAAGTATAGTGAAGTTGCCTCATGGCATCCCCCTACTTTGGCCATATGAGATCATGTGATAAGCATATCAATCACATACAAAATGGAAGAGGATCAGCTGCATGTAAATAGAGGTAACTATCTAAATGGCTGGACATGAATTCTCTATGATGTAACAAAAGAAATATTAATCCTTTGTGCCAAGCTCGAGGTGTCTTCTTCAAGCCAAAAATCACCTCCTGCAATTGGAGCACATGATCCCTGTGTCATGGAATCATGAATCTCCTGAAATGCTCTATGTAAGCCTCCTCTTGAATCTCCCCCTTCAAGAAGGCGCTCTTCATGTTTATTTGATAAATGGGCTACCTACAATGAGATGCAAGAGCAATTGCAGATTGAATGTGGTCAGGCAGGCCATCAATGCGAGTGTCTTGATATAGTCAATACCCTCTTGGTGCACATAGCCCTTGGCCACCAAGTGGCCCTTGTACTCATCCCAAATGTGATATTGGAGTGGACCTTCACTATGAATGTTGAAAGACCCACTTCATGTCAACAACCTGTCTATGTGGGGGTCTATTCACCGAGACCTATATATGATTTCGGTTAATTACACTAGAATCAAGCTCCTTTTTCGTTTCTTGTCTCCACTTAGGCATTTAGAGGACCTTCCAAACCAAAGAGGGAGGAAGAGAAAGACAGGCATGATAAGAGGGCCAAGACTTAGATCACTTCTTAACACTTTGACACACAATGGAAGTGATGGGGCTTGGATGATGTATTTGGAAGCTTGATAACTTTAAAATCTTGAAGGGTTTGCTCATACGAAGTTCTATGTTGAAGATTCCAGGACCTACGCACACAACCCATTTCAAGCGAAAGTGTAATAATCATAAGAGAATTGTATAGAAAAATTGCAAGACATGGTGAAGAAGATGGAGTAGGTGGATCCTATTGAGCATGATTGGTAGGTGAGCAGGGGGCACCAAGGGAGCATGTTAATGCGTTGTAGTTGATATGGGAAATGTGGGGTGGGATGTTCATGCATAAACAGGGAGGGTGGCTTGTCTTGCAAAGAGTAGGGCATTGTGTCTTTTGAGGAAGGGTAAGTAGAGAGCTTAACATCAATCTCATTTGAAGTGAATCAAAACACATTGTCTCGATTGATGATGATGGAATACGACTTTGGATCCTAAGTTGGTAGGCACTTGAAAGAAGTGTTGTAGTTGACAAAAATACGCCTTTTAGGTACTGGTTGTAACTTTCACGCTACTTTTAGTCGTCCGATTTTGAAGTTTGACAATGCTTGGCATCCCTTCATGCATTTGGATTTTGTGGAAGTGATGATCTACCAAGCCCATGTGATCATAGAGTCAAGTCTACCTCTAAGGTCACATTGACATGGTGAAGAGAAGCCATTTTTATAGTGTCTCGAACCTTAAATTTGTGGTAACCCCCCCCCCCCCCCCTCCCTTTTTGTGTGTTCCATAGGAACCCCCCTCTCCTTAAAATATAATTTTTCATTAATTTCATTTCAAAATTTTTACTTTCCCCCCCCTATCAACGCCGCTAACTGGCATGAGGAAGGGGAAGCAAACAAGAAGAAGACGACGATAAAGATGAGGGAAGAGGGGCACACGTGTGCCACCTCCCTCCCCCCACTATCCCTCCCCCAACTCCTCCACCTAGGCGGTCCGAAACTGGCCGCCGCCATGCAACCGTTAGGTGGAGGGTGAAGAGAGGGGCACCCACCCCCTCTTGCTTCTCCCTATAAAAGAAAACTTCCCCCCCCCATGGTGGTGGGACAATGGGATACCCTGGCCTTCCCCTATTGAGCTTCATAGGCCAAGAAGAGAGAGAGGAGTGAGAGAAAAGAAGCTTCTAGAAGTTTCTCAGCTTTCCCCCCCTTGAGAGGGGTTTCCATGCATTAATTTTGTGAGGCATATAATCAGCAAGTCATCTACCAAGGATGTATGCCCACGCAAGGAAAGGTATCTTGGGATGGCCCCATAGCACGGGGGAGTTTCGGAAACGGGGGAAACGGAAATGGGAAAAACCGGAGTTTCGGCCAAATTTTGGAAACGGGGAAACGACGTTTTGGATTGTACACTAAAACAAATACAGTATTATGTAGATATATAAACATATCAATGCCTAGAATAACATGTACCCAAATTTTATACAAAACCTTGAGTCTTCATGTCATGTGATTGAAATCATGATTCATTACACATGTTACGACTCATGAGTGAAGATTGAAGAGTCAAGACCCAATTGTTGAAACTTCAAATAGCAATTGGAAATTTATTAATGTTAGAATAAGACAACTTAACACAATTAAAACTCAATTTTCAAAACTTAAGGCAACAAAATGAATTATAATTTATGACTCATGAATCGTCTATGATCTAAAGAGTAGTGAATACTAACATCAAGAACAATGGAACAAGAATCAAGATGCTACATGTAACTACGTTATGTGAATAATCTGTCAAAACTCCAAAGTCCAGTGAGCATTGAGCATTGAGCAATGTGTGCTAGTCTCTAGACTCTAGTAACTATTGAGTAATAAATATCAACATCAATGAACAACTGGCAATTGTAGTCTTTTGGACAACAAGGCCTAATGTCTTTGTTGGGAACGCATGCCAAGTGGTCTTTCACGGCCGTTATGCTTGCCGATTTCTCCAATCCACAATAGTTGCACCACCACTTCTTTGATCCGTCGAAGCCCTTGTATCCCTTGACTAGAGTGATGTGCCTCCAATATGGATCTAGCACCATGATTAGCCTTTAGGTAATGGAAAGGAGGAGGAGGCGGCGGCAGGAGTTGGATTGCCCCGAAATGGACCACAGTATGCCAAAATGCCAGTCTGCCATTTCTGTTTCGGTCCGAAATGACCGGTCCGTTTCGGCAGCCCGGAAACGCTGTTTGGGGGTACTATGGATGGCTCCTAAGCGAAGATTGCCTCGCGCCAATGGGAATCCCATAAACACCAACGAAGCTACTAGTCGAGGCAGTACGACAAATAACTCAGGTCCGAGTGTGTTGGGTGTAAGGCCCTTTACGCACTCTCCTGTATATATATTACTTCACACGTGTGAACCCACCCTAACGGGTGTAAGTGTACCGTACCCTAAGTATAAATATATTCTTTTATTCTTTGTGTGTACCACATTGGTACACACCCATTCGACGACTCACTCTCACTCTATCACTATCAAACACTCTTTAGCTCTGAGTCCTTAAACTTTTCGATTACTGTGCCTGCTCTCAGCTCTCTTTCTTGATCTACTTCCGCTTTGACTTAGCAAACTGGTATCAGAGCCAATGGCTCACGTAAGCAGGCAATCGGTTTGTCAGCTTGTTGAGGAGTAGACGAGCAGGTATCAGGTAGCTGACTGGTTGGGTGACTGGTTGGATGTAACTAAAGTGCCAAGTGTCAACAATCGAGTGCAGGCCGCTGAAAGTGCCAAGCGTCAACAGTCGGGCCAGGCAACTGGTTGTGTGCAGGTGTAACGGACGTCAGTCGTAGACTGATGACTGACGGGACTCCGTGACGAGGCGACCTGCTCGACTAGACGGGATTGCGTGACGAGGCGACTTGCTCGATTGGACGAGACTTTGTGACGAGGTGATTGGACGAGACTGCGTGATGGGGCGACCTGCAAGACGTCACTGGAGGTGTGTGACACGACGGGCGGGCTGCACGGGGCTTTACGAACGGCGGGCAGAAGGTCAACGGCACTTTTTCTTTTAATTTTTCCTCTCCTTCTTTTCCCCCTTCTACCAAGTGTTCACACCTATAAGCACAGAGTTTAAATCTGTGCAAATTTGTGTCTTAAAATTTGGGGCTTTTCCCAAATTTGGTGAGTGACACATATCTCTAGACCATAAATTGCAGACATTGAGTGCATAGGCCTCAGAAATTTTTAGGGATTCTCAAATGCAAGTGAAATTTTTGCTTGGATGAGCCAATTTCTTGGAAATTGTGCACTGTGGGGCCCCAAAATTTGGGGTCTTTTACAAAAATTGTGAAATTTCTGCAACATTAGCTCACATTTGATGCTCAGGATGATGTATTTATGCAATTGGAGTAGATTCACTGCAGAAATTTTGGGGCTTTTCACATTGGTGATGTATTTTTGAGTCGTGTTGAGTCTGGACAATGCAATTTGCAGCAAATTCAGTGCTAAGTGGGAGTCTTTATAGTTTTGGATGCTTCAAATGCTTAAAAAGGGCAGTTTCTCTTAGTAAATGCATTGCTGAATACTCATTATGCAGTGAAACAGTGGTAAATACAGCATTTGGGTCATTGCATTTGGGAATTTTGGTGATGTACTACTAAAGTGGGAGCTATCCTTAATGCAAATGTATCAAATTTGATTCATGCACATGCTGTAATTAGTACTTGAGACTGAAATTTGCAGCTAAACATCTGCTTCTTAGACACTTTGGAAGTACAAGAGTGTGCACTTGGTGTTACAATTTAGAAACCTTGCTATTGGCTGAAAGCATTCAGCCCGTTATTGCAGTTGTGTATTGCTGAAAATGGCTGGTAGTGCATTTACATCTGACACAAAGAATCTCTTTGAGATTCATAAATTTGACGGAAATGGTTTCAATCTTTGGAAAGATCGTATGCAGGGTATACTCTTTCTAAAGGATTGTGATGATGCTTTAGAAGAACATAAGCCTATTGCTTTGTCAGATGAGGATTGGGCTAAAATGAATAAAAAGGCCATTACTTACATTAAAATGGCCATCACAGATGGCATCTTGGTTGATATAAAAGGGCTTGATACTGCATATGCAGTTTGGGAAAAGCTTAAGGCTACTTATGAAAATACAACTCCTGTCAATCAGGTACATCTCATACGGAAGTTGGTTAACTTGAAGCTTGATGAGTCCAAACCTACTTCAGAGCATTTGAATGTTTTCACTGGTATTTTGAGTCAGTTACAGGATGCAGGTGTGCCAGCTTTTGATTCTAAATTGAGGGCTATCTTCTTGCTCATGACCTTGCCCGATTCATGGGAAGCATTGGTTGTGTCATTAAGCAATAACCCCAACTTGACATTTGATGGTGTGCGTTGTTCTATTCTGAATGAAAAGATTAGACGCAAGGCAAGTGGGGAAAACAATGGATTAGCCTACAATGTAAGAGAAAGACCTGAAAAAAGGTATAATGCTGCAAATAAAAACAAAAATCGCAACAAAAGCAAGGAAAAACAGCAAGATGTAACTTGTTATCAATGTGATCGCAAAGGGCATAAAAGGCCTGATTGCAGGTACTTTAAAAAGGAACAAGAACGTAAGAAGCAGGCTAATGCAAAAGGCAAAAAGAATGACAAGGATGACAGCTCTAACCCCAAAGAGATAGAAAAAGTAAATGTGGTATCTAGTGTTGTCATTGAGGAGATAGAAGATGATAAAGATGCTGATTTGTTGGTTGCATTTTCAGATCCGCTTGCTATGATAGTGGAGGACATGTATATCACTTAAATAGATGTGATAGATGCTTTGTTGTCAGCTCATGATGGTTTGTCACAATCGGGGATTGTTGACAGCGGTGCTTCTTTTCATGTAACTCCATCTTTAGAGTGTTTTTCTACGTTTGCAGAAGGTAATCTTGGAAAAGTCTACCTTGGCAATAATCATGCATGTGATATTCAAGGAATGAGCACCATATACCTAGCTCTAGAAAATGATCAGGAATTGATTCTTCATGATGTTAGGTATGTTCCTGGCATCAAGAAGAGCTTGCTTTCTGTTGTGCAGCTTGACAGCAAAGGTTACTTTACTAGTTTTGGTGGTGGCATGTGGAAAATACAGAAAAGATCTATGCTAGTCACTAGAGGTGGTAAAAAGGGGACTGTATTATCTCTATTGCAAGGCACTTCCTGGAAAGTTTATTGCAGTTGAAGTACAGTCACACATGGAGTTATGGCACAAGCGCCTTGGACATATGAGCCAAAAGGGTTTGCATGCACTCTCTTCACTTGGAAGAGTTGATGTGAAAAGTTCAAAGCTTGACTTTTGTGATGATTGTATTTTTGGTAAACATGTAAAGAGTCCCTACTCTCATTGAGCCTCTAGGAAGGCATGTATCTTGGATCTAATCCATTCTGATGTTTGCACCATGCCAATAAAAACTCATAGTGGTTTCCGTTATTTTGTGTCTTTTATTGATGACCACTCTAGGAAGCTATGGGTCTACTTGCTTAAGCAAAAAAGTGAGGCATTGGATGCTTTTAAAAGGTTTTATGCATTGGTTAATACTCAAAAAGGCCTGAAGTTAAAATGCATAAGAACAGATCATGAGGGAGAGTATGTATCTAAAGAATTCAATAAGTTTTGTGGTGACAATGGGATTAAACGAGAGCCTATAACTCCTTACAATCCATCTTCTAATGGTGTGGCTCAGCGAATGAATCGCACGTTATGTGAGAAGATTCGGTGCATGTTGTCCACAACTAATCTCTCGCAATCGTTTTGGGGAGAGGCACTTAAAACCGCGGTGCATATTTGCAACCGATCTCCATATTGTCCACTTGAGTGGCATTCTTGAAGAGGTTTGGTCTGGCAAACCTGCTTCATATGACCACTTAAGAGTCTTTGGTTGTGAATGCCATGTACTTGTTGATAGCAGAACCAAACTTGACATAAAATCTCACAGAGGCATCTTCATGGGTTATGGAGATGAAGGGGAAATGGGCTATTGAGTTTGGGTTCCAAGCATAAAAAAGGTGCTATGCAGCCGGGATGTGATATTCAATGAGTCAAAGCTACTGGAAAATGTCACATCTAATGACTTAGACAAAAAGAAAGTTAAATTTCAGCATGATTAGATACTAGAGCAGCCATCAGCCACTGAAAATTCAGCTCCTTTTGATGCTGATTATGACAATCAGCATATCATCATTGAGCCAGATGAAAATGGGCAGTAAGGGGAGGCTGAACATCAGCTTGAGCACCAAAATCAGCATGCTGAAAATGAATTACAGTAGCTTGAAATTGTATTACAACAACCTGAACATGCAGTTTAGCTGCCAAACAATGAGGTCATTGACATTCCCTTGGATGTGGATCCACTACCTGATAACACAGATCATTGGGTAAAAAGGTTTACACGTGTTAGAAGACCTATAGAAAGATTTAATCCTTCTTTGGACTGCATTTTGCTCATAGATGAAGGTGAGCCTCTTATGTATAAAGAGGCCTTATTATGTGAGTTAAAAGAAAAAGTGGGAGCTAGCTATGTAGGAAGAAATGAAGTCATTGTATCAGAATGATACTTGGGATTTGGTTACATTGCCCAAAGATAGAAAAGCCATTTCCAATAAATGGGTCTATAAAATAAAATGTGCGGATGGCAAACCCAAATATAAAGCCAGACTTGTAGCTAAGGGCTATACACAAAAAGAGGGCATTGATTTTCAGGAAGTGTTTTCTCTTGTTGTCAAAATGACTAGTCTTTGAGTGTTATTTGCCATTGTAGCATCTATGGATCTTGAACTTGATCAAATGGATGTTAGAACTGCATTTCTACATGGTTATTTGGAAGAAGAGCTGTACATGAAACAACCCAAAGGCTTTGTTGTACATGGAAAGGAGCATTTGGTATGTAAGCTTAAGAGAAGCTTATATGGTTTGAAACATGCTCCTAGACAATGGTATAAAAAGTTTGATGCCTTCATGCTCTCACATGGTTTTAAAAAGGGGTGTGCAGATCACTGCTTATATATTAAGAAGGCTGATGATGGAAGCCTTATTATACTCGTGCTTTATGTGGATGATATGCTTATTGCTAGTAAGCATAAAAGCGAGATTAATGCATTGAAAAGGCAGCTGAATTCATCCTTTTCTATGAAGGATTTAGGTACAGCTGATCATATTTTGGGCATGCGTGTCACACGAGATAGAGAGCAACAACTCTTATTTCTCTCACAAGAAAAGTACATCAGCAAAGTACTTGATCGTTTTTCTCTGTCTGATGCTAAGTACTTGATCGTTTTTTTCTTGGTGTGCCTTTTCCACCATACCTTAAGCTTAGCAAAGCAGATTGCCCAAAAGATGACAAGGCAGTCAATACCATGAAGGGTGTTTCAGCTTGTGGTTCACTCATGTATGCTATGGTTGCTACTAGACGTGACATTGCTTATGCAGTGGGTGTTATAAGCAGGTTCATGTCAAATCCTGGCAAAGCACATTGGAAAGCAATGAAATGTATCTTACGGTACCTTAAGGACACACAAAGAAAATGTATTTGCTATGGTAAGGGTACGTTGGATCTGCAGGGGTTTTGTGATGCAGACATGGCAGGTGACTCAGACACTCGCAAATCTACTAGCGGGTATATCTTTACCTTGACGGGTGGGGTGGTTTCTTGGTGCTCTAGATTGCAAAAAATAGTAGCACTCTCTACCACTGAAGCTCAATATATTTCAGTCATTGAGACTTCAAAAGAAGTAGTTTGGCTTGGTCGTTTGGTCAAGGATTTTGGGCTGCCCATCAAAACACCTGTACTAAGATGTGATAGTCAGAGTGTTGTTTGCCTGGCTAAGAATACCATGTTTCATGCACGTACCAAACATATTGATGTTCGGTATCATTTTATCAGACAGGTTTTGGATAATGGTCTAGTCACCATGACTAAGATCAAATCACAAGATAACCCTGCAGATGTTCTGACTAAAAGTCTTGCAAAGGCTCCACACGAGCATTGCATTAGACTTGTGGGAGTTAGTTAAAGGTTCGCTTAGGACCTTTAAGTGGGAGGTTGTTGGGTGTAAAGGCCCTTTACGCACTCTCCCGTGTATATATTACGTCACACATGTGAACCCACCCTAATGGGTGTAAGTGTACCGTACCCCAAGTATAAATATATTCTTTCATTCTTTGTGTGTACCACACTGGTACACACCCATTCGACGAGTCACTCTCACTCTATCATTTTCAAACACTCTTTAGCTCTGAGTCCTTAAACTCCTCGATTACTGTGCTTGCTCTCAGCTCTCTTTCTTGATCTGCTTCCGCTTCGACTCAGTAGGGTGCTATTAATAATCTTTTCTACGTAGCAAATAGTGGATAAAGGAAAAAGATTCATTTTGCAAAAGATCATACTTGCATTGAAATGATCTTACATTGAAATTGTCTATTGAAATGATTATGTTTTTCTTGCATGGAATTGATTAAATTGGTGCATGATATTAGAGTTATTTCTGCAGAAGTGCAACTTGTGACTCGTAGGTCATTCACACTCATAAAATCACACAACTAACAAAGCTCGCATAAATCTGCACATGAAGAGTGGATAAATGTGTTAAGTAACTCACAGGAAGAGTTAAGAGTTTTCGTCTTTGACTCGTAAAGTTGCACTCTTAGATGTATGTGCCAATATCATTTGGTTGTAAGATGCATCTTAATTTTTTTTTTATAGAATTGAACTATTGTAAGGAATGGCATCTCAAGACATGTTTAGGAAAGATACCTTGCATCTTCATATTAAGCATGAAGGATCGCACATTACATAGAAAACATTTGCTCGCAAGGGTGTTAAATCTTGCATCCTGATTCTCTTGATATAATCTTGATTGTATTGTGCATAGGTTGTGGTCTTCATCGTTATTTGTACTAAAGCTAGCTTGTAAGAGGAAAATTCTTTAGGCCATTCTTTCGATGATAACAAACTAAGAATTCAACCACAAGATAAATTGAAAAACGTTACAAAATCGAATTAGTTTTAGTCGAACCAACATAAGGAAAAAGATTAAACCTTATCAATAATCGGTACTAGATTCAATAATCTCTCTAGACAAACTTCGTGGGAATGATACCACTTAAATTGACGCATCAGACGTCAAAGGAAGGACCCTCTCCACTAATCAAATAACGTACCTAATGCTTGCAATTGGGCAAGAGCTAATTAAAATGAACTAGGTTATCCCTTACCCTTGCAAGAGGATTGAGCGAAAGATTTCCACCATGGAACCCTAGAGAGGAGAAACTCTTAACGGAAGCTGGAGGGGAATTGAAATTTGTAATAGATACTCAAGAGGGCGAGCCACCCTCAAATGGTTCTTGTGGATCTTAGATTGGATTATCTAGATTGTTGTTGAAAATCCAACCCAAGAGCTATAGAACTTAGGAAAAATTTACAATCCGGAAACTAATGGGTGTTGCGAATTGGATGTAAGTCCAATTGCGTAAATTCTCGTTCTTATTGCATAAGAATGAGGGATGGAACAAGGGTAGTCCCTACCCCCACAGTGGGGCATTGCAGTTGATGTCAAGGCAAGAAAAATCCAAAGGTTGAATGCTAAGCGTTCAATAAGGAACTCCACCTTAGGAGGTGTTTTTAGCACTTGCTTACATTATTGTTTGTGCTTGTAATTTTAGGAGCACTGTTTGTGCAAGGATTGTTGGACCAAAGCTCTCATAAGAACCTTGTATAATGAATCGGGTTAAATTCTTGGAGGGGCGTGTCAAGCCACCCCCAGCTAGCCGCCAACCCTACCCAAGGGGTTTTGAATAACCGCGATGGGAATGTGGACCGAACCCATCGTGAGAGGTCTCTTCGTGGATTAGTTTGATCGTAGGAGGATGCTTGGGTGCCAGAAGGGGAGGGGGACTTTGGCTGTAAATTCCATGCCTTTGGGTCCTACTCAAACGGTCTATGTGACTCGAGATGGATTCTCGAGGCCCCTATTATTAGTACACGGGCGGAATCTTGGAGGAAAAATGAAATATCCTTGGGGATTGCGGGATCGTATAGTGGATGGAAACATGTATTAGATGGATTCTCAATATAATAATTACTTTTCCTTGAAAAAAAACTTGTCTGATACTGTCTTCGTGTTGATGCATAAGATTACCTGAAGGAACGTGTATCTAATGGAACTAATCAATGAAGCTGTTTGTATACGTATTCATTAATGTGCTCTTAGGTAATTAAAAAACTAAAAAATGTTCCTATCGCCAAGGGAAGTGGGTGGGTGCAAATTCGTGACGGATATGCCAATGGTTGGGTGGTCCTAGTGAGCCAGGAGGCTTCTCGAAAAGTCAATAAAGATGTTGACCTTGGGATGTCTAGGTTAGAACCTTGGCTCGTACTATTTTAGGGGGGCGGAATGGAACTTTGCCCTATGGATGGAGAGGTTGAGTAGTGCATCCCTTTCCCATTCCCTTTGAACCAAGTGTGGTACGGGTTTGCTTTGATTCAGATGTTTTGCGCAAAGTAGACCATCTACCGACGCTAGAAGGCTGCTAGAATGAGGTATCTGTTAGAACCGAAAAAAAACTCAGGTTGATCCTTAGAGGGTTGGCCGATATACTCTGTTGCGAGGAAGACCTGAGAGGCGCTATTTGACTAAAGTTGTGACATTCTTCATGAGTGCCAGGTGGCGTCCTTTAGATTTCCCTCTTGATGGGCTACAAAAAATGTGTTAAGGTACGGACACGTTACAGTTGGTATTAGTGTGAACCAACAAATAACACAATCAAGATAAGAATAAATCAGGAAGAGTGAAGTGATATTTTTACTAGAAAACATTTTTCTTTTACTCACTTTTGGATTGTTGTTGCTTCCAGACCTACGAGGCATGGAGCAAGTTTCTCATATTTCATATCTTGTTTGGGACTGCCATGAATTCTTTAAGTTATTGTAGAAGAACTGACATGATGGGGATCCTGGATCGCCTCTACAACCTTCATCGTTGTATGTGGAAAGGCGTTGGACTTGGAGTGTAGGTTATTGCTACATAGATGCCAACCGGTTTGCCTATCTTCAAAATAATTTGAAGAGGCTAAAATGATTGGAGGACTTGAAGATTATCAAGTTATTCATGTTCCATGAGGCATGTGTGAACTCGATTCTGCACATCAGACGCCGGCAGGTAGAACAGACTCACTATATCTATGAGGAGAGGGTCAAAGTCTTGCTGACGGATAGAATTAAAGTTATAGGGTGATACGAATGTCATGGCTAACGTCTCATGACTTACCGCTTGCTGAGGATCCATTTCCCAAACCCATATTACTATTTTGTCTCTGTAGCTGAATTCAATAAGGAATTTTTAACTTGGCACTGATGTATCTCTTGAAAGAAAAATTACCCCAGCCTATCTCTATCTATCCCTGAATAATTGTACTTGAGGCTTATGGCTCTTTATGAATAGATGAGAATTTTATGATTATATGACTTTTTGCACAGTACTGATGAAAAATAATGTGTGCATTGAGACAAGTTGTGAAGAGATGTGTAAATGTAATCTTAACGCGAAAGTTTAAATTGAATAACCAGACACCACCCCAAATGCAGAATCAGAATCCTATTCCTGCACTAAGCCTGGCAGAGGCTCAAGAGAAGAAGTTTCTTCTCAAACAAATTAAACCAACAGAATTTGATGGGAAAGAGAAGACTGTTGAAGCCGATGCTGAAATATAGATTGAATCCATGAATGATTACTTCAATGCAGCAAGAACAACACCTCCAAACGAGGCTATGATTGCCAAGCTCAAACTCACCAACAAAGCTAGGCTCTGGTGGAAACAGTGGTGTAAAGATCAAGCAATCACGGAAAGTATGGTAACTTGGGATAAGCTAAAAGAAGCAATGCAGGGAAGGTACATGCCACATGTATATAGAACTCAGAAGATGAATGAGTTCTTTAAGTTGAAACAGTTGGGTTTGTCTCTGGAAGCGTACTACTCAAATTTTGTCTCCTTGTTAAAATACGCCCGGGCAATGAGTAAGTTTTATGATGGGCTAAATCCACCAATGAACACTCGAGTGGAATCAATGCGTCCTTCGGATTCACAAGATGCATTGATAAGAGCGGGATCCATTGCCCAAGAAGTCCAGTCAAAATCCAGGAATAATAGACCGTGGTTCTATAAAGACCAGAATCTAGGGATGTCGAACGCTCAATTTAAAAGGGCGCAAGGTCAGAGTCGAGGCCAACACAGAAGAAGCCAAAGGCAAATGCAGTTAGTGACTTTGTCCCCACATAAAGAAACGACCAAAATTTGCGATGTTTTTACTGCAAGGAACTTGGGTACTTCAAAAGAGAGTGTCCCAAACCTGGCGAAGATCGTGGTCAAGGAAAATTTAGTAGGCAAGCTAGGGCTACTCGTAGCCACGGTCGTGCAGCGATGGGAAGGGCAAAAACTTTCAATGTCACCATTAAGGAAATCAATGAAGAAGAAGACCCGTCCATGGAAGCTAAGATTAAGAGGGCATCAGTTTATGCCACTCTCCATAAAAACGGGCCAAATTACTAATTTTTGGTGATCCAAACTCCATCAGATTACCAAGGTAAGAAATTTAAAACCCTGATTGACTGTGGCAGTACTCATTCTTTCATTTCACCAGCTTGTGCAAGAAGGTTAGGAATAGCCACCGTAACTACACCTACTTTACTTGTCGAATTAGCAAATGGGTGAGAAATTACTTGCCTTAGACAAATTGCTAAGGTGGAATTTCTACTCGGAAAAGAGCCCACATCTGTTAAGTTTAGGGTAATGAATCTAGGGGTCCATGAGTGTCTACTTGGGATGGATTGGCTAGTTCCCAACAATGCTCACATTCATTGTAGAAAGGGCCAAGTTTCTTTCTGGAATCCTAAAGGTGAGTTAATTACAACTCAAGGAGAAGTCGACAAACCAAAGATCCAACTAGCCAAGGCAACACGAATAGCTTAAGGGATAAGAAAATGATTACCCGTCTATTTGATCAAGCTAAACAAGCTGGAATAGGAAGAGGACTCCAATGAAGAACTGTCATGGTTAAAAGAGTACGCGGATGTATTCTCGGAAGAATTAACAAAATTATCACCGCCTAGGGAAGTTGACCATGAGATTAAGTTGATGCCAGGAGCTGCATTAGTTGCAAAAAGGCCCTACAAGATGCCCTACATATGGCCCAATAGCTCTCTTTGGGGGGCTCCAGTCTTCTTCTAGAAGAAGGATGGAATACTTTGCCTTTGCATCGATTATAGAGGCCTAAACCAAGTAACCATCAAGAATAAATATCCTATCCCAAGGATAGACGAGTTACTTGATCGATTGCAGGGAGTAGAAATCTTCTCCAAAATCGATTTGAGGTCAGGGTACTACCAGATCTGTGTCAAGGATGAGGATATTCCTAAGATGGCATTCAATACCAGATATGGTCATTTTGAATTCACAGTAATGTCCTTTGGATTGATTAATGCCCCTGCCACATTTAATAGACTGATGCAGGACATTTTTAGACCATATCTTGATGATTTTGTACTTGTCTTCTTTGATGACGCCTTGGTTTATTCCAAGGAAGAGGAGGATCATGAAACCCAAGTTTGCATTGTCCTTGAGACCATGAGGACACACAAGCTCTATGCTAAGAAGAAAAAGTGTGCCTTCCTCAAGAGACAGATTGAATATCTTGGGTTTATTGTGCTAGAAGAGGGAATCTCTGTAGACCCTACAAAGGTTAAGGATGTCCAAGAGTGGCCTCCACCAACCATTGTCAAAGAAGTGTGTAGTTTTCTTGGCCTAACAGGATGGTGCAGGATCTTCATTAAGGACTATGCCTTAATTACAGCAGCCTTCACAAATCTACTAAAAAAGCAAGTTGCCATAGTGTGGACACCCACCAAACAATCAAGTTTTGATCGACTCAAGTATAGCTTAGTGGCAGCACCGATTCTGAAACTCTCTGACTTGAGCAAGGAATTCGAAGTTGTCACAGATGGTAGCTCACTTACATTAGGTTGTGTACTAATGTAAGAAGGTCATCCTATAGCATATTCTTCAAGGAAGCTAAAAACCCATGAAAAGAATTATGCTACTTATGTCTTGGAGTTGCTAGCAGTGATTCTTGCTCTCAAACTTTGGTGACATTATTTGTTTGGCAACAAGTTCTCTTTGGTCATAGACCACAAGAGCCTCAAATGGATCTTTACCCAAGCTGACCTCAATATGAGGCAACGATGTTGGATTGAGGTTCTACAAGAATATGACTTTGAAATCAGGTATAGACTTGGTAAGGAGAATGTGGTTGCTGATGCCTTAAGTTGCAAGGCGTTCCTCAATTCTCTTATTATGGAGGAACCTTCAAAGGCGGAATCATTAGCGACTATGGTGTCAATGCCTAGTAACCCTATCTTTGAATTAGCTAAGGAGAAAGCTAGCCATGACTCAAAATATTTGAAGATGATAAAGGAGATTTTGGAAAAGGACAAAAACCCCATACTTAAGATCAAGTATCACGAATTGTCTATCAATGGGGGACTTGTCTATTTTAGGACAAGATTATGCATTCCCTCAAGTAAGAAACTCAAATAGAGAATACTCTGGGAAGCACATGACTCCCCCTTTTCAAGCCATCCCGAATATGTCAAGACCCTCAACATGGTCAGGAAGAGCTATCATTGGGAAAGACTTAAGGGAGATGTACTCAAATATGTCACAGAATGTTTGTCTTGCCAGCGCATTAAGGCAGAGCATGTCAAGATGCCTTGGAAGTTGCAACCTCTTGACATTGCTCAAATGAAGTGGGAATTTATCAGCATGGACTTTGTTGTTGGGTTACCTTTAGTTCAAGGAGGATACAATTGTTATAGTAGATATGCTCACGAAGGTTGCACATCTCATTTCAGTCAAGACAAACTATAAAGCTTCAGATATTGCTAGATTATTCATTAAGGAAATATTCAAACTCCATGGGTTGCCCAAAAGGATCATTAGTGACCGTGACTCTCTCTTCACATCTCACTTCTGGAGAGGGATATTTGAATCCATAGGGACTCAACTCTGTTTGAGTACAGTCTATCACTCTCAAATTGATAGGCAAACGGAGAGAGTCAACCAAGTCATTGAAGATATTCTTAGAGCATATTGTTGTCGCGAATCTAAGAAATGGATCCAATATCTACCATTGGTAGAATTCGCCTGTGATGCTTCTTACCAACAAAGCATTCAAATGACACATTTCCAAGCATTGTATGGGCATGATTGCCGTACTCTGTTGAATTTTTCAGATCCTACCTTAAGGGTAGAGGCTTTCAAGAAAATGCTAGAGGAAATGGATGAGTAGGTCAAGGCCATTAGGCAAGACATTAGAGCCGCCAAAGACAGGCAGAAAGCTTATGTAGATCTGAATAGACAAGAGCGGCTCTTCAAAGAAAGAGAGATGGTTTTTATTCGTGTGCGATCCAAGAAGAGCTCTTTATCATTGGGAGAGTTTAAAAAGCTAAGTCCAAGGTATTGCAGACCCTACAGGATCCTCAAGTGCCTAGGGCCCAATGCCTACAAACTCCAACTCCCTGAGAATATAAAGATTCACAATATATTTCATGTTAGCCTACTAAAGAAATACGTGTCCAATCCTAGCCATGTACTCAATGATCAACAAGTTGTAATACCGAGCCAAGGAGTCCTTGAGCTATGGCTCGATAGAATCCTAGATATTCGGGAGAAGCGATTGAGTAGAACTCTCAGAGAGTACCTCATCTAGGGGAAGGACTATCCAGAAGAAGATACCACATGGATCGATGAGAGTACTCTCAACCAACAATATCCCCAATTCCTTTCGAGATGAGGACATCTCGATCCCTTAAGGGGGGAAGGATGTAAACCGCACCTCGCCCCCCCCCCCCCCCCCCCCCCCCCCCACAAAACAAATCGCCGCCCGGTCGATGCCACCAAACTGGCGAGAGGGAGGGGAAGCAAACAAGAAGAAGATGACGATGAAGATGAGGGAAGAGGGGCACACGTGTGCCACCTCCCTCCCCCAACTCCTCCACTTGGGTTGTTCGAAACTGACCGCCGCCATGCAACCGTTAGGTGGAGGGTGAGGAGAGGGGTACTGCTATTCTCTCCCCCCCCCGCTTCCCCCTATAAAAGACCTTTTGCCCCCCCTCTACGGTGGGACAATGGGATACTTTGCCCTCCCCCTGTCGAGCTGCGTAGGCCAAGAAGAGAGAGAGGAGTGAGAGAGAAAAAGCTTCTAGAAGTTTCTAAGCTTTCTCCCCCTTGAGAGGGGTTCTCACGCGTTAATTTTGTGAGGCATATAATCAGCAAGCCATCTACCGAGGATGCACGCGCAAGGAAAGGTATCCTAGGATGGCCCCCAAGTGAAGATTGCCTCGCACTAATGGGAATCCCACAAACACCAATGGAGTTACTGGTCGAGGCGGTACGACAAACAACAACTCAGGTTTGGGTGTAGATAATACATCCTTGAATAACCAGGTGCTATTAATAATCTTTCCTTCGTAGGAAATAGTAGATAAAGGAAAAAGATTTGTTTTGCGAAAGATCATACTTCCTTGCATTGAAATGATCTTACATTGAAATGGTCTATTGAAATGATCATGTTTTTCTTGCATGGAATTGATTAAATTGGGGCATGATATTAGAGTTATTTCTACAGAAGTGCAACTTGTAACTCATAGGTCATTCACACTCATAAAATCACACAACTGACAAAGCTTGCATAAATCTGCACACGAAGAGTGGATAAATGTGTTAAGTAACTCATAGAAAGAGTTAAACTATTGTAAGGAATGGCATCTGAAGACATGTCTAGGAAAGATAGCTTGTATCTCCATATTAAGAATAAAGGATCACACATTACATAGAAAGCATTTGCTCTCAAGGGTGTTAAATCTTGCATCCTGATTCTCTTGATATAATCTTGATTGTATTGCACATAGGTTGTGGTCTTCATCGTAATTTGTACTAAAGCTAGCTTGTAAGAGGAAAATTCGTTAGGCCATTTTTTCTACAGCAACAAACTAAGAATTCAACCACAAGATAAATCGAAAAACGTTACAAAATCGAATTAGTTTTAGTCGAACCAACATAAGAAAAAAGATCAAACCTTGTCAATAATTGGTACTAGATTCAAGAATCTCTCTAGACAAACTTCTTGAGCATGATACCGCTTAAATTGGTGCATCAAATGTCAAAGAAAGGACCCTCTCCACTAATCAAATAACGTACCTAATGCTTGCAATTGGACAAGAGCTAATTAAAATGAACTAGGTTACTTCTTATCCTTGCAAGAGGATTGAGCGAAAGATTTTCACCATGGAACCCTAGTGGGGAGAAACTCTTAACAGAAGCTGGAGGGGAATTGAAATTCGTAATAGATACTCAAGACAGCGAGCCACCCTCAAACAGTCCTTGTGGATCTTAGGTTGGATTATCTAGATTATTGTTGAAAACCCAACCCAAGAGCTATAGAACTTAGGAAAATTTTACCATTCGGAAACTAATGGGTGTTGTTAATTGGATATAAGTCCAATTGCGTAAATTCTCGTTCTTATTGCATAAGAATGAGGGATGGAACAAGGGTAGTCCCTACCCCCACAGTGGGGCATTGCAGTTGATGTCAAGGCAAGAAAAATCCGAAGGTTGAATGCTAAGCGTTCAATAAGGAACTCCACCTTAGGAGGTGTTTTTAGCACTTGCTTACATTATTGTTTGTGCTTGTAATTTTAGGAGCACTGTTTGTGAAAGGATTGTTGGACCAAAGCTCTCATAAGAACCTTGTATAATGAATCGGGTTAAATTCTTGGAGGGGCGTGTCAAGCCACCCCTAGTTGGCCGCCAACCCTATCCAAGGGGTTTTAAATAACCGTGATGGGAATGTGGACCGAACTCGTCGCGAGAGGTCTCTTCATGGATTAGTTTGATCGTAGGAGGACGCTTGGGTGCCGGGGGGGGGGGGGGGGGGACATTGGCTATAAATTCCATGCCTTCGGGTCCTACTCAAATGGTCTATGTGACTCGAGATGGATTCTCGAGGCCCTTGTTACTAGTGCAAGGGCGGAATCTTGGAGGAAAAATGAAACAACATTCTTAGGGAGGACTGCGGGATTGGAAACTTGTACTTCGGATGGATTCTCAATATAATAATTACTTTTCCTTGAAAAAAAACTTGTTGATACTGTCTTCGTATCGGTGCATAAGATTACGTCAAGGAACGTGTATCTAACGGGACTAATCAATGAAGCTGGTTGTATATGTATTCATTAATGTGCACTTAGGTAATTAGAAAAGTTAAAAACTAAAAAATGTTTCTATCGCCAAGGGAAGCGGATGGGTGCAAATTCGTGACGGATATTCTCAATGGTTGGGTGGTCCCGGTGAGCTAGGAGGCTTCTTGAAAAGTCAGTAAAGACATTGACTTGAGGATGTCTAGGTTAGAACCCTGGCTCTTACTGTTTTAGGGGGACGGAATGGGACTTTGCCCTATGGACGGAGAGGTTCAGTAGTGCATCCCTCCCGTTCCCCATTCCCTTCAAACCAAGTGCGATACGTGTTTGCTTTGATTTAGATGTTTTGTGCAAAGTGGATCATTTGAAGACCGACACTAGAAGGTTGCTAGAATGACCTATCTGTCAGAACCCTGAAAAACTCAGGTTGATCCTTAGAGGGTTGGCCGATACACTCCGTTGCGAGGTAGACTCGGGAGGTGCTATCTGACTAAACTTGTGACATTCTTCAAGAGTGCCAGGCGGCGTCCTTTAGATTTCCCTCCCGATGGGCTACAAAGATGTGTCAAGGTCTGGACACGTTACAATTTGACATTGAGGAGAGGAGCCACCTTTAGAGTATCTTGAACCGTAAATCTTCAATGGGGATAGCCATTGCCTTGATCTACTCCCTTAAGATCTTAGGCCGAAAGGACTTCTCCACCTTCCATGCTACAAGAGTACTGTTTGGAGATGGTGCTTCTCAATGAATTGTTCTCATGAATCAAGTTCTTTGATGGTCCACCATCCACTTAGCAAAGTGCAAGATGACCCATGGCCAGCACTTGCAAAAGCACAAGATCATGTTACCCCATGGAGGTTGAATTCACATCCATCAAGGATGCTGATTGTTGAAGGCTGCCTACACATTCTTGACTCTGGCCTTGGAAGTTGAGTCGTCACTGCGACTTCTAGGGAAATCCTTGAAAATATGCATTGTTTGCTTGCATGCGAAATAGTTGTTCTTGTTTTCTTAATTGGTTCGAGATTTGGGTTTTAATCTTATGTTTGTCTATGCTATCGTATAGCTAGGTACTAATAACTATGACTGAAATAGTTGTTCTTGTTTTCTTAATTGGTTCAAGATTTGGGTTTTAATCTTATGTTTGTCTATGCTATTGTATAGCTAGGTACTAATAACTATGACTGGAATTCATTAGCCAAGATGTTGAGGTTGAGAATATAGCTATGGGAGTCTTGTAAAAAAATACTCATCTATAGATAACCAATACAATTGTATGACAAAGCACAGATTGATAACAAGACTTAGTAGGGTTAGGGTAACTTAGATGCGATGAACATTGAAGGTAACTGAAGAACAATGAATAAATACAATGCTCATGCAGTAAACACACTATGCAAGGTGAATACAAGACTTTGAACTTGTCTCTCTAGGACCAGCACAAAGAGTTAGAGCTGGAGAGTGTGTTGTCCTTTGTACGGATCCTGAAATCAGCAGAAAGTGTACAAAAGCAGCAAACCCAAATTTGGAGAGACTGGATCAGTGTTGGATGAAGCTGGATAGCTTGGAAGAGTGGGCAGCAGACTGATGATGCAGGCGACAGCTGCTGGAGTGGGTAACAGTCAGAATGATGTAGGTGTCAACTGCTCCAGCAAAACACAGCAGATTTGATGATGTGGCAGGCTGTACGGAAGTGCTGACTGGTAATTGTAGCTGGATGACATCAGCAATCAGGTGACAGCAGGAAACTGATATATGCAGGCAGCAGCAGGTGTGACAGCAGTAAACACAGCTTGGAGATGACGTCTGACAGTGTAGACTGTCAAGAGTGCAGTGAATGTGGAATTGTATGACCGGACTGAAAGAAAGAAGTGAACATTGAGAGAAGAGAGAGAGAGAGAGAGGAAGAGATAGTAGAAAGTTGAAGACTACAGAGAATGAATGCTGAATACTGAATGCAGATATGTACAAAGGGCTGTGTGAGTATAACCAACCGGAGATCTCTCTCAACCTACATGAAATGTGAAGTGTGTGTGATCGGGGGCAGGCCAGCCTATATAGGCAGAAAACAATACAATATATGATCAGGTCAGCAAGTCATGGCCATTGCTATATGAAATATGCTGAGTGAAAATAAAACAATTAAAATCTGCCACAAAAGTGCTGCCTGCCCAGTGGCAAAACTGTCTGACCTGTTTGCCTGTTCAGTGTGCCTAAATCGCTGCCCAAGCTGCCAGCGATTGCAAACTGCTGCCCAACCTGCTCTTGAACATGGTACAAGCATAAACTGCCCTAATCTGCCCTATACATGCTTGTGCCTGGTGACCAAATCTCTTAACACCGGCTCTCAGATGGTGGATGTGGCATAAGGCTAAGGGATTTGGAATGCCGATGAAAAACGAGGAAGTGCCTTGGTAAACAAATGTGAGATTGTCCTAAGACTTGCAATACTTTGTTGAGAAACCCATTTCCTCAGTTCATTTTGTTCACTTCTTTCCCTTAAGTTTTAGGGTTTCACTGTGTGTACAGCCCAAAAAAGGGCATGTGGGCCCATTTTTGGGCACCACCCTAGACTGTCTGGGGAGAGACCCCCTATTTATAGATTGGCTTTGTCATTCGTTCTGCACTACTAATTCATTCAGTCAGTCACTCCCACATACTCTCTGTCAGTCCTCTGACACTCCATCTTCTCTCTCCTATCACCATCTTCACCTCTCTCCTTCAGGTGCCCTGCTGCTTTTACCTTCAGGTCTGCATTTGGAGATCTTCTATAGTTGGTGGCTTTCCTTCATTGTTGGCAACAGCACCCCCATCTCCTAGTGTCAGTCTTCTGCATCTGGCAACAACTTGCACCTATCAGGTGTCATCCCTCACCTTGCATTTCGTAGCCTAGATGTATCTTTTGCATTTGGTACCATCATTTTTAGGCTTTGCATCCCTGTGTTTTGACATCTTGGTGGCTCCTCTATAGTTGGTGGTCTCCTTTTCCAGTTGGTGATAGTCTCAGAGACCATTGGTGGTTGCGTTTGGGCAGCCTAGCTCATCCTCACCACTTGGCGCTACTCCCATCAGCTGGCGTCAGCCATTAGGCTTGCGTTTGCAAACTTGGAGGCTTCTTCGGGTGTCTCCTTGCTTGAGGCACCTCTCATCATCCTTGCATTTGCAAACTCAGAGGCTTCTTCCGTAGTCTCCCTCCTCCAAGGTATCTTTTGAGCTATGGCTCCCTTGTATTAGATTCACTTCATATAGCATATTTCATTGCTTCATCATTTGTGTTTCTTCAGTTTCTCTTCTCTTCTTAATATTTACCTGTAAACGCCCCGAACAATGTAGTATGCTTAACAATTATGATATTCGCTTGTTTTCGAGATTTAATATAAAAGAGAATGAACACTTAAAGCTGAAAATGAAAATTACTCACAAAATTACAGCCATGAAAATGTAAAAGTAATGGAGACAAGATTGAGGGTTGAAGATGGGCAACCCCCCCGAAGGAATGTATTTCTGCTCAACCCAAGTGCCTTAGGGAAGAGCTCAGTTACAATCAACCTGAGAGTGAGGAGAAGTAATTCTCACTCTCACAAGATCATGCAAAGATGTACAAACACACATGCATTATCTATTATGCAATGATAAGAACTGATTTCTTTACAGTATGAGAGAAGAAAGAGGGGAAATCAGCCTTTCTCCATCGTTGAACAGTAGTACATGGATAGGGCTTGCTTCTTGTTGCTAAAATGGAAGAAGGGGCTAGTTTCTGGCTATCTGTGGGTGCTGTACATGAGTTTACAACAAAGAAAAATGATGCTGAATGAAAAAAAACGAGCTCTTATTTATAGGAGACGGAAGAGCTAGTACAAAAAAGGGAAAGTGGAGTAGCACAAGACAAGTGTCCAGCCACATGTCATGAGATGTGACAAGTGGTGGGACACTTGGAAACTTGTGTGACAAGTGTCTTGACACTTGTCTTTTCTCTATGGCCTTCCTTTTTGGGCTGAATACTGTCAAGAATAGAAACAACCAAATTTAGTAAGCACAGTCAGAGTACAGAACTTACTATTTTTAGAATGACATCCCTATTTTTTAGGACTAGCATTTTTAGGCTAATTCGAGGCTCCTAAAATTTAGGGATCTCCTAAAATTTAGGGATCCCCCCAATATGGGTGTCATATGAAAGCTTTTTCCGTGTACATCGCAAAAACAGTATCAGAATCTTCATGTGACTTTCCTATGCAAAGAAATGTGCATTTCAAGCTTTCAGCCCACACATGCACATTATATAAGCATTTCATGATCATGCCATCTTGTTGATTATAACTGTCTGTTCTGGTGGATCTAGCCCACACTTCAAGGTATCAATCTTTTCTGTGTGCGAGTCTAACCCTGATATGCATGAGTTCTGGTCACAGGTGCCCAATCGGGCCATGTAGGTGGAAGTGTGAACTATCTTTTTTCTAATCCACCGCGTGGGTCCACCATAACCTGTGACCACTTAATCAGTGGCCAGCTCCAATGCACTTTTCTTTATATCTAATTAGTGCAAAGTAAATAAATTTAGTAAATCATTATATAGACAAATTAATGAAAAAGGATACAAATTCTGTTTCTATAGAGTTGTGACATTGCCGTATGCACTCTGGGTTTCCTCTGCAAACCCTACTGTCTCTTTGGTTTGCTTCCGCAACAGTCATTTCTTGACATGGTATTAGAGCTAGAGATGCTTAGAGAGCCACAAAGGTCTACATCAGAGCAGGCAAAGACAGGTTGCGAGATTTGCATCATCTTCTGATTTCCTCATTATTTGTGCTGCATCATTGGGAGATACCTTTCTTTTCTTTTGCCACCCACCCTTCCTTTATAGGTCGCCACACCAGTACCATGGCTTCTCCACCAAGAAACGATTAGTCTATCGAGTGCTTCTACTGTGGCAAGAACAATCATTATTTATACTGCGTCATCGGGAGATACCTTTCTTTTCTTCTACTATCCACCCTCTCTTTACAGGTTGCCACACCGCTACCGTGGTTTCTCCACCACAAATGATTATTCTATCAGGTGCTCCTACTGTGGCAAGAACGGTCGTACCACCAAAGACTATTGACTTCGACCTTTACTTCCCATCCCATTGGAGTATATGTGTCTTCCACTAAGCATTCCTTGTGCCACCGCACATTTTTGGGCCATAGAGATCGTTTTGCATCGGCTCTTCGATTTCTATGCTCAAGGCAATAAGTCACATCCGACGTGCACTAAGTCCTCACAAGCAGACGGAGGCTCTAGGTGTTCACGAGGTGGTAAGCCCTCTTGGAGACCACCGCTCTGCGCTACGGAGGTTTTTCCCACCTTCTTTTGGGTTTAGTGGCTTCCATGGCCCCCTTTTTGTTAATTTGCATCTTCACTAGAAAGTGGTGGTTCGACTCATATCTCTTCTTTGACTTCATAGCTTGCTCCACTGAGAGGCTGCGACTGTTCCCCACCCTTGGTTGAACATGAGCCTCCTCCAAACCCACCCTCTTCTCCTTAGGTTCGCGAGGACACATCTGGTTGCTCTTAGACTTCTATTTCATCGTAGCTTTAGATCCCTCCTATGCTGCCATTGGCAGCATTTCCTTCGTTATGAGATGTTTCGGAGTTCGTACTCCTTGAGTGTTTGGATTCCCTATCCATCTCAAAGGGGGATTCATAATAAGGGGCTCTTCTTCCTTCGCCCTTGGAGGGGGCTTTCACTTCTTCTACGGCTTTAGAGGGGTTTTCTAATTCTCTAATTTCAAAGGGGGTTCCTACTCGCCCCTAAGTTTTTCACCCACTACCATTTACTCTCGAAGCGTGGTTCTCATTCGAGTAGTCCTTTTCTTTACTTCTACCCAATCTCTAAAGGATCTACCTTGATTGGGGCCTTGGATTTTCAGTCCAAACTTGGTGGCTAGGCCTTTGTATTCCTTCCAACATGGAGTCATGAAGTTGATGGCTTTTCTTCCAAGGTAGTATTTCAAGTTCTATTGCTCATCCAGTCTCTTGACTATCTTCATCGGTCTCCTTTTAGGTGGTATTCTCAAATTACAAGGTGGATCTTCTTCTCTTTATCTCACTCCTCTTTTGCACTCCTTTTTGGGCTCGAGAGAGAGTATCGAGAAACCCATTTTCTCAATTCATTCTGTTTTCTTCTTTGCCTTCAATTTTAGGGTTTCATTGTGTTCATAGTCCCAAAAAAGGGCTTGGAAACCCATTTTTGGGCCCCACCCTAGATTGTTTGGGGAGAGACTCTAGATAGTGTTTTGGTGTATTTATAGGTTGCCCTTGTCATTCATTTTGTACTATTGATTTATTCAATCAGTCACTTCTAGACACTCTCCATTAGTCCTTTGACAATCTTTCCCTCCATCTCTCTCCTATAGCTAGTGTTAGTCATCAAGCTTGCGTTTGCAGACTGAGAGGCTTCTCTGGTTGTCTCACTGCTCCAGGTACTTCTCATTATTCCTGTGTTTGTAGATTCAAAGGCTTCTTTGGTAGTTTCCTTGCTCTAGACATAGAAGTGGAAAATACCTTGAAATGCCTCTTTATAGGACTCGAAACACTGAAACGTGTAGAGGACTGAAATGCATATCCCTGTCCAAAACGTTTTTCCTTTGGGGGCAGAGCTGCCATGTGGTGTTTCCCCTTGGTGAAAGGTTTCGGTTCATTTTGTTTTCCAATAAGCCCGAAATGCTTTAAGCAAAACGTAGTATATTCTTTATGCTTTAAATGTGGTATTATTAATGGTTATGTTTTTTTACGCTTGTTAAGTATAGCATTATTAATAGTCATGTTCTTTATACTTTAAATGCGGTATTTAAGGTGTTATTAATCTGATGTTCTTTACGCTTTTTAATTGTCATGTTATTTGTAAGCATAGGGAAGAACGTGAGAATGACAATACTTTGAACTTAACCAACTCGATTAATTATCACCATGAAAATTACAAGAGAGAGAGAGAGAAGTCCACAGCACGTTGAGAGGGAAAATGACCCCTTTTCCTTTACAGAAATTAATTGAAACAAAACCATAGGTACGAAGTGCCTGAACCATATCCAAAATGTTGATTTACTGTAAGTTTAAAAATGAGGGTCTTGGTAACCCTAATTTTTGTAAACTCAAGCTTGCTTCTTTAGTGCTTGGTTAGATTAAACTAAGTAGAAAATGCTTCTTGGATGAGAGATAGATAGGTGAATACAAAGCATGTGGTTGAAATTTTACCATGAGAGCTATTCCAAATGAAAAGAGAGATCTCCAATATACAGGTGTGGGCTTGGGTGCTCA
Source organism: Lygodium microphyllum (assembly GCF_053477565.2). Lineage (NCBI taxonomy): Eukaryota > Viridiplantae > Streptophyta > Polypodiopsida > Schizaeales > Lygodiaceae > Lygodium > Lygodium microphyllum. The sequence continues at coordinate 39,295,972 of NC_141162.1, read as the reverse complement.
AAAATGAAAAGTAGAGGCTACAAATGATAATTGTTTTGTTGAAAATGACAAGTGTAGAGACACTTCTCTCTTTACAATAACGCATGCCATTTTCTAAATGTTGCTTATTATTTTTCTAGAGAAAGAAGCTTCCAAACCTTCTACGAAAAAAATCTCTTAAATGGTTAAGAATTTGAGATGATTATTGAGGACAAAATTGTTCCTTGCAAAACTTTGGAGTCTTTGACTTGAACAAAATTTCCATATGAGCAACTTTCAAAAATAGTAACCTTTTAAATTTTAGGAGTCGCTAAATTTAGCTTTTGGAGAGGTTCACCGGTTTATGTTTTGTTTCTTTGATCATGAGCATCAGGTTTTACTTTTTGAAACCACTCATTATATGGGCTTCTAGTCAATATGACTATCTAAGTATAAAAGTCTTAGTCATCTGAGCCTCCTGGTCAATCTGATCGCCCGACTAAATTTTTAATTTCTCTTGGGCATCTTGTCAATGAAGACGATTCAATATAATTATAAGGTGTTTTAGCTTTTGGTCGCTCTTAAACAGAAAGCTAAACATTTAATCATAACTTGAATCACTTAAATAATATAAATCGCCTTTTAAAATACATAAGTATCAAATTAATTTGGAATCATTGAGCCAATATATCTTGGTAACAATTGATATACAAAAGGTTTGTTATATATTTCCTTGTTGAAATTTGTCTTGTCGTTAGGACATTACTTTTAAGTATTTTTAATTCTATAGCTTTTTTATAAGCTGGAAGTATTTTTGGATAGTCTTTAAAATACTCTTCTGGCATCTATTTAGAATCTTAATGAGAGTGATTTTTAAATTTGAAAAGAAATTTTATAAAAATATTTTTTTCTCATTTCTTGATTATGTGAAAGACTATTTGCTCTAGTTAAAGTATTCCCTCCTATTCATTTACTTTAAGAGGATCTTCTATTACAGGTTTTGATGGTGGAGGCCCTTGATAAGGCTTTAGAAGATGGATATGAAAAGCATTGTGAATTCTTCAATGTTCTAGAAGTTGTAACCTATAACAAACATCATTAATTTTTTCAGTGTCTTGGCCTATAATTTCTTGTTGGAAGCTTAGTGACTTGGGATGAGGGCTTGTTAGAGCTTCGTAGGTGAGCTTTGTCAAATTTCAGCCACACCCAATCTTCTTCTTGTAAAATCATTTGCCTTCGAATCTTATATACTGCTTTCTTTTGTTTTTCTTGAGCTTCATGCAACTGTCGAAATATGACTCGAAGGCGGCATGTCGAAATATGACCAGCAATGTGGTCACCAACCACCAAGACGCAGGCAGAGAATGCCTACAAACACCTGGATCTGCCAAAACGCAAAGATAACTGATGTCGAGCACCAGAGAAGAGACCACCAGCACCAGGAAACAGCCCGGACAGAAGTCGCCAGCAGGAAATGTGCCGCCTGGAGTGGTAGCGACCAGCAGAACAGCAAAACGCAGCCTGTAGGGAGGTCGCCCAGCAGAAGGAGGGACAGCCTGGTGGAAAACGCAGGGTTTCTGCGTCGCTGGAGGATGTGGCAACCTCTGCAGTCAGCGTGGGCAGCAAAACGCAGGCTGAAAGGCCTCCTGTAGAAGTTGCCTGGCAGTTGTTGATCAGTTGGCAGCAGCAGTAGGGTATCTCACTCCTGAGGGTATGTCCTCCGTGCTCTCAATTAGGCGATGATACCGTGTGAGAGTGCGCAACGGAAGAAGAACACGAACACAGAGGAGAGGAGAGAGAAAGCAGAGAATGAAGGAAGAAAGTCTGCACTGACTGAGATGAATGCTGAATACACTGAAATGGACAGAGCAGTCCCTGCACGCAGCCCGGAGCGTCAGTGAGGGGACCAGGACAGACTGGAAGCAATGGCAGCACCAATGCCGGAGACGGAGATGACGGAGGCAGTGCTGAACCTGCAGAGCACAACGCTGGAATGACTGGGGGGGCTGCTATATATAGCCCCCAGGCCAGAAAACTGGCTGACCTGCCAAATCTGGCCGACCTGGCCAGATTTGGCCGACCAGCCAAATCTGGCCGACTTTGGCCAGATCTGGCCGACCTGCCCAGAAAATGGGCCGACTACAGAAAAACAGCCCAGTTTGGGCTGTATGACACCCACAGGCTGCAGACTAACCAGGACAGCCACTAAAATGACTGACAGAGCTCCTCTGTCTCCTGTCAGACTCTGACAGGAGCTCACAACCAGGAGATGACAGACTGAGAATGATAAAGAGCAGGCTAACAGCAACTGCCTATAAATATCAATTGTCATTTCAGCTTTCCTTGACCATTTCTAGCCAGGGGAAGGAGCTCACATTATTAGCCTCGGACCCAACTAGAAGCCAAATGATTGATCACGTGCATGATATGAGCTATAATGATCGAGAGTTGAGAGATGTGGAAATTGTGCAACTAACCTCCATTGAGCCATGTGACACATAGCATGAGTCACTTGTTCAAGACCCCATTGCTGAAGAGCCTCTTGAGGAAATGGTTTCCTACTTTTGATTACATGGATCCCCAGGATTTTGTTGAACAGGAGGAGGAAGTCGCAGAGGAAACATAAGAGCCACCACCAGTACTACTTGCCATGGCATCTGAGGTTCACGAGCGCTTTGATAGGATGGTTCAGGTCCTTCGGGCTACCCTCTAGGATGTGCCAAAGTATCCCATTGATATGCAAGGTATTGAGACACAAAGAGAGGATCTAAATGTACCCAGCCATTAAGACCTATCATAACAAGTAAAAGGAGGAGACCATAATTTTTTATTTCATTCTATGAAGATCAAAGTATGTAAATAAGAATGTTTTCTAATGCATTTGGTGCTCTTAGCGTGTTAGGTGCACATGAGGGGCTAGTCAACTGGATTTAATGTTGCATATTAGTTAAGTTGGAATTGCAGTAATATGAAAGTATAAAACATTGCAATGCTTAAGGGAAAGACATGTCTACAACCTAGTGGAGGTTTGAGGAAAGAAAAGTCAAAGGTAAAGTTTTTAGGAGATACTTGGTGAAAGTTCAGAATTATTCACTGATGAATACCAAATGGATGGACGAAGATGACTTGGCAGACCATCCTCAATTTTGTAGCTTTACCTAGATGCCTTTTAGTTAGAGCCGACTTTAGTTTGGGCTGAGTCAAGTTCAACAGAGTAGGAGTTCCGAGTATTGCCTGTTGCTCAAGGGAGAGGTAACACTTTTACTCCGCTAATTGTTTGGATAGCTCTCATATGTAGTGGATCTCGGATATATTTAGCATGCATCCAAGGTACTGTGCTGACAATATGTTTGCCATGAGTCCACTACTTAGTGTATTAGTCATTGTGAGATGTATATAGATGAGAGTAAGTTTCTCGCGGACACTGGAACTATACTTTTGCATCAAATACCATATTAGAGGATTTGCGAATCTCCCAAGTTCCACTTTCAAATAAGGAGTAAAGATTTGACCAAGTGGCTAAATCTTAACTCCATATTTGAGAGTGGGACTCGGGGGAATTACTTATATAGTATATAGGGAAAATTTCACCTTCAAGTAAGGGGATAAGATTTTTGATCATGTGTCCAAATATTAATCACATTAGAAATTTCCAAACTTAATGAAAATTCCTAAATTCTTAAACATGTGTTTATCAGCTTATGATCAATTTGGCATTAATTTTGCCTCAATTTTAAGGTGAAAATTCTGATCAATTTCAGCTTAGTTTTTGATAAGTTTGAGAACCATTTATGGTCTCTTTTGAGATTAGTTTTGCATACGTTTTTGCATTGATTGTTGGTCAGTTTTTGCAATGAGTTTGTGACGAGTTTGGGGTCACATTTGCAATAGTATTTGATCACTTCTTAGATCAGCAAGTGATCAGTTTATGATTAGATTATGCTTAGTTTTCAATGGCTTACAGTTGGTTTCATGGACAACAATATGTTAGTAAATGCCATTGATAGTTTGAGTCATGGTTTATTGTGAATTGATGGTTTTCTATGGTTGATGGTCAGAGTAGTTGAGAAACATGTTATGGATGTATCCAATGAGTTTCTAGCAACAATTTTGGATTGGTTTTCAGTTTTATGTTATGTATATGCTGGCTGAAAATTTTTAACAGGTTTGGAGCATGTAGCATGGTTGGACAATAGTGCACAATGTTGTGATTGTGATGCCTTGTGGAAATTCCAATGTAGTATGTTTTTTCTTTGACACAATGCAATGTAATCAAGGACGATTGCATGGATTTCAAGGGGGAGGTTTGTCACGGGGACATGAAATTTTGCCTAGGTGTTGACTTTCATGTTACTTTTGCCCCCACAGCTTGCATGGCGACTATTCATGCTGCTCTTGCTTTGGCTGGTCTTAGGCAATGGCCAATTTTTCAGTCGGATGCGAAGTCGGCTTTCTTGAATGGTGATTTGAAGGAGGAGATCTATGTAGAGTAGCCTCTTGGCTTTGGTTCCTTAGATGGAAAGGTTTATAGGTTGAAGAAGGCCTTGCATGGCTTGAAGTAGGTTCCGCATGCTTGAAACGAGAAGATTGATTCGTTTCTCCAAGCAAAGTTGCAATATTTGTGCTCTAGGGCCAATCCGTAGCTTTATGTGCACACTTCTGAGGGTGGCCGTGTATTGTTTGTTTTGTATGTTGATGACTTGATTGTTACAGGTGATCATGCCCAGAAGGTCGATGAGACGAAGGTAATCCTACATCAGAAGTTCGAGATGACGGATTTAGGACTTCTCCATTTTTTTTTTTTGATTTTCATCTCTCAGCAGAGATATGTACAGGAGCTCTTGGTGACTTTTGAGATGGAGGATTGTCGGTCCATTTTTACTCCTATGGATCCATACTGGAAGGCCACTTCTCATGCTGATTCTCCTTTGGCAGATGCTACTCGCTATTGTCAGCTAGTTGGATCATTGATTTGGCTCCTCAACACACGGATTGATCTATGTTTTGTTATAGGTCTCTTAGTTGGGTTCATAAGTGCACCTCGGTAGGAGCATTGGTTGGTTGCTCAGAGGATACTACGGTATTTGCGGGGGACCTCCGACTTAGGGATTTATTATCCAGCAGGCATAGGTGTTTTAGCTCTTGTTCTTGCAGGTTGGAGCGATTCGGATTGGGCTGGCGATGTGGACCACCGTCGGTCTACTACAGGCTATTGTTTTACCTTGGGTGTTGGTGTTATCTCTTGGAGTAGCAAGAAGCAACCCATGGTAGCCCTATCTTCGACTGAGGTAGAGTATCGGGCTGCGTCTTCTACCACATGTGAGATTGTGGGGCTTTGGCAGTTGTTGGAGGAGCTTGGTTGCCTCCAAACTCGTCCTACTATCTTGCAGTGCGACAACGAGAGTGGCATTGCTTTGGCATGGAATCCCGTATTCCATGCCCGGACAAAGCATATAGAGATCTAGTATCACTTCATTAGGGAGAAGCTTTTGGATGCGACCATCGATGTGGAATATTGTAAGTCTGAAGACAATCTTGCAAATTTGTTTACAAAGGCACTTTCCCAGGCTTTGCTTCTTTGACATTCCAGATTCCTCTGTCTGCTGCCTTGTCTAGGATTTGAGAGGGGGTGTTGAGAGTCATCTCTTGCACCACGTCAGCAGTGCCATGTGGCGGTTTGCTATGTGGCAGTAGTTAGACTGTCCACTGCAGTCTGTTGTATTAAATGTAGCCGACGTGGTTATTTTGGGTCATTTTTGAGACATTCTTTTCAGCCTTTATAGGGCTGATTTTCCAGCGGTCTTGTACACTTGTATCTAACAAATTTCAGCCTGCTGGTGACGGAGACTGCACTCGGGGCTGACGAAGATCGAGGTCCTCCTGGTGGAGACATATGCAAATATTTTCTCTGCGCTTGTGTATAATCCTGCATCCTTATACATCATTTTTCACTGCAGATTTTCTGCGTTTCACTGTCTCTTTCTCTCTTGTCTCCGATGGCTGGGCTGATTACCAATGGTTGGAAAATTGCAGTAGCAACTCTCTCTTCCTCCCCCAACCTCCACAATGCTTAGAATGGCCGCAATGAGCTTTCATCAACCTCCAACAGCCTTTCCCTCACTTGCATGGGCAAGCTTTGCCAAGTACATAGAAATAAGAAACAACAGGAACGGCCCTTGGCACGTTGAATTGCCGTCCTTGTCACAAAACTGTAATGGCACACGTTCTAAAACTGTGGAATATTCCCTATCCCGTTTCGAACAAGGAATGCAACAGGAAACACGCTCCTTGCTTCGTTCTTTGTGCGAAATGGGACAGGCCATGCCATGTGGCATCCCACTTACCTCCTGTTGCTCCCGCTTGCTCGTCGCTCTTGTGCGCTCCTGCCTGCCTGCGATTGCACGGTCTTGCCTACCTCTTGTCTGCTGCACATCCTGCCCATCTCTTGTTTGTTGCAGCTTGCCCTAGGCCCCCGTTGCTCCAATGGCCAGCCCCTCGTGTGCTCCAACGTCTCTTCTCTTCTTTCTTCTCTCTTCTCTTTCTTCGTCTCCTCTTTTCTTCCTTCTTCTCCAAGTTCCAAGTTCTCCATTCTTCTCCTCTTTTCTTCTTTCTTCTTCCTTTTCTCATTTTCCCTTCTCTCTTCTAAGTGCCAAGTTCTCAACTTCTTTGTGGGGCTTGGACCCTTACTCTTGACTCTTGAGCCTTCTCCCTTCTCGAGACTCAAGTTCTCACTTTTCTCGAGCCATTTTTATTTCAATTTTCAGCCTGAAATGGTTTTATCTTCTCGCCCCGCTCGTCGGGCCGGTGGTTGAGGAAGAAGGTCCAATGATTGGTCATAGTGGAAAGAAGTAAATCCTGACCGCCCATTGAGTGGTGGAGAATCTTGACCATGGGCTTACAAGCTTTGCCCATAGAAGGGAACTAGTAGAGCAAACTAGGTAATCGGTTGAACCGAGTATTTCTATTTCGAATTTTAATTGATTTTAATTTTTCAAAGTTACCTAACTATTAGAATATGGAATATAAATTGCCATTTGTTCTGTTTTATACATAATCAAGTCCGAGCTCATCTCCTATATGAGCCAAATTTAGAGGTATAGTTTTGTCCTAATGTGACCTTGGAGAAGCAAAGGGAGTTTCGTGTCCGTGTAGCAAGTCAATAAGCTTATCTTGCATTTAGACCACGACGTGTTGTAGTTAACCTTGCAACTTTTGTGACACCATCCCCATCAGATGTGTCTAGAGCAAGGTCAGTGTCAGTAAGTGCTACCTCCACACCTACTATAGACATTGCATTGGCCATGGCATCAATAATGCCATATGTTGCACGTAGACAGAGCATACTTGATGCTAGTTGGAATCCCAAGAAGAAGGAAGAGGTGGATACATTAGTGGCATGTTTTTTTATCATGACCACATTCAATTTTCTGCAGTCAAGTCAGAGTATTTTAAATTGATGTGCAAGAAGATTGGTGAGTATGGCCCTTCGTATGTACCTTCATCATCAGAGACCTTATACACCACTTTGCTCGACAAGGAAAAGCGTCTTATTGAGTAAGCATTAGTGACTAGAAAGAGCCTGGGGCTAATAATGGAGTTTCCTTGCTGATGGTTGGAGTGATACACGGAAGCTATCCATTCATGGTATGGTTGGTTATTATTGCGGAAAAATGTATTTGATATCTTCACATGATGCATCGGGGACAGGAAAGCCCACAGATGTACTTGCAGCAGAGTGGATTACATGTATTGAGCTTATTGCCCCAGAGCATGTTGTGAGATTTGTTGTAGATGGAGAGCCCACAAATAGAGCAGTAGGTGCTATGATCCAGTGATATTATCCGTATATCACAGTTTCATATTGTATGGCTCATTGCTTGAATAATCTACTAAAGGATATTGATAACTTGTCATGGATTGCACCTGTCATAGAGCAAGGAGCTCAAATGATTAGCTTTGTTTTGAATCACCAGTTTCTTCCTCATCAGTTCTCTTTGTGGTCGAAGAAGATACTTTTAAAATACTCTGATACCATATTTGCCTTTAATTTCTTGATGCTAGGAGATTAAGAGAATGCAGTGGTGCCTTGAGGCAATTATTTCTTAGTGATGAGTTCACCACATCAACATTGGTAGATACTCCTATATGTATCTTATGCTTGGAGAAAGCAAATAACTCCACTTTTTGGGATGATGTAAAGTGGATAGATGCTATGGTATCACCTATTGTGCATTTATTGAGGGTTATGGATGCTATACAACCTTGTATCGGCAAGGTATATGAGACTATGGATAGGTTGAATGAAAAGCTGCAGGAGTTAGCACCAAATGATGAGGCATATGAGGAGATACACTATTTAGTTGTGACGAGGGGGAACTCCTATAGCTCACCCATGCATGCAACTACATTTGTTGTGGATCTTGAGTTCCAAGGCAAGGGTCGAGAGAATGACACTGATGTTATGGATGCATAGAGACTTATATTGTCTCGTCCAGTGCCTGATTATAGCACTAGACGAAAGATCAGAGACCATCTTTCATGTTATAGGACCTTTCGAGGTTCTTTTGGTTGTGGGGATGCACATGAGGATTGTTGTAAGATTGGGGAAGCTTTGTGGTGGGAGGACTATGGTTCGGATGGTCTTGAGTTGCAGCAACTAGTCATCCATATTTTGAGTCAGTCAGTTAGCTCCTCTTGTTTGGAACAATTGTGGAGTAGATACGCTCATGAACTGTCTTGGTGTGGAGAGGGCAAATGATCTAGTATTCGTTAGTGCTAATTTGAGGATGTTATGTAACAGTATAATAACAAAGCCCGATCCATTCACATAGTGGGAGATGTAGCAAGAAGAGGAGAGACATGCTGATGTTGAGGGAGATGCAGCAGTTCATGGTACACATGATGATGAGGCTCATGATACATGACACATGTACATTGTATGATATTATGATCATTGATGATAGTGTGACACTTGGGCCGTTGTGCCATGCCGATATTATATTTGTACTTGTAGTCTTGTAGTTGTCCTTTGGGCTATTTTGGCATGCCGCATTTTGCTTCAGTCTAGAGATTAGACTTTATATTTGTAGTCTTTTTTGGGCAATGAGTATGTTCTTTCAAAGATTAGACTTCATATTTGTAATCTTTTAAGTTTTTTGGCAATAGAACCATGGGCATGTTCTTTCAGCTTAGACTTTAAAGGTTAGTTCATTGTTCATTGTTTTATCATTTATGGCCTATGTATCATGCATTTTATAATTGAATAGCTCAACTCTTGAGCCTTGTAAGTTGTAATTCAATTTCTAATGAGTAGTTTTAGAATGGTGCATGATATCTTTAAAGTTAAAATTTAAAATGATTTGTCCTTGTGGATTATGTACCTTGGTTTTAACACTCCATATGGATTATGAGTGAAATATTAATATTTTTTCATGAATTTTAATTTTTTAAATGTTGTTCCCGTTCCCAAGTCCCCGTTCCCTTCTAATTAGATTTCGTCAGTCGTTCACTTAATTTTCAGCGTTAGTAACTTTGAAAATTAATTTAAGCATTTGTCCTTGGCAAAAAAATTTAATGTGCCCATCCACAATTAAATGCACCATGCCATTTTGACTCCCAAGTAGTCTTGTGCATTAATTGACCCTTGATCTAGCATTAATTATTTAATCAATGCCTTGTTCCTTGTGTCACCCCACTGACACTTATTGGTCAAATAAATGCCCTAGGCGAAAACTAACACCAAGCTAGTACCTAACTAGTGTAACTTATTACAACTGTTGCCTTTGACAGAGCCTCACATCTCGGAGTCCTTGGCCCACCTTTGTAACTTAATTGACTTTCAAATCACATGTGCAACATTTCATTACTGCCCCAAGTGAAAGTGCCAAGCATAGTATTAATAATACACGGCCTTGTGAGACAGCGCTTGCTTAAGGATCTTCGTCCACCTTAAAGCAATCAAGGGAGAGTGTAATGCACTGAATCTAGGGGTTAAGTGCAACAATTAAGTAATCACCATGTCCTTGGAGGTGATCACCTTGCTTGCATTCTAAACCTGCATGTGTAATTGTTGAAGCTTGTTCACATACTCCCGCATAGAAGCAGACTTGCTTGGGTTCAAAGTTCACATGTGCACCTCCAAAGAAACCCTCGCTCGTAGTTGTTGCATTTTGAGTTTTTGGCACCTTTTTCATCAGCCTTTGCTCTGACTAGTGGATTTTGCACTTGGGATTTGTCTCTAATGGACAATACACTCCGACACTCTTCTTCAGCCCACTCCCATGAGAGTCATTGGCTGTTGGACTGCTTTTCCTTTAAGCATTGTGTACATTCATTCATTCATTATTCATTTAGGTTTATCTTTTTCTGTCTATTTTAGGGTTTTGTGTTTGGCATTTTTGTCCAAGTTGTGCTTTAGTTGCATTCATACATTCTGGGTTCTTTGTGTTTTTGTTCTAGTTATTGTGTTTTGGTCATGTTCTTATGTTCCGTGTTTCTATTTTTGCAGTTTGTGTTTTTGTTTGAGTTAGTATTATAGTTGTGTTCATACATTCCATGTTTTCCCAATGCAAACCCTAGCATATCTTAATAGGGGGCTATTATGTGGGAATTGAGGATTGATCATGTAGGGTGCAGTGTATGCTGGAATGGTGAGACTTCTAAGTCATCTAATATGCTTGAGGTTCTCGGAATAAAGAAAGAAATACTAGAAGAGGCGCAAAGGTTTTTGGGCTGATCTGTTGTCAGTTTCCAGGTGAATTATGCAATTGTGCAAGAGCAATTCCATGTGTGTTGTGCTATCTAATCTTGTTGTTAAGTGCTGGATTTGAATGATAATATAATTGTCTATTTCCTTTTAAATATTGAAGGCTGATTTCAGCACAACATTTGAGAAGATACTTGGTGGCTGCAAAACCTAGATAAAGAAACCAAGTCACATTAGCCCATAATTACAGCGTTTATTATCACTAGAGCTAGGTCAAGCATGTCTGCATCCTCAATAGTATCTAGTCTGGATCACATGGAGTACCCATAATGCTTTCTAGGTGTTTTTGTTCTTGGTTGCTTACTCGTGATTTGAGAGAGGGTCTTAGTAATGCCATATCCAAACTTCTACATGTGCTTTTACTGTTGTTTGCTGACCTGATTTATGGCCAACAAACAGTTTTTAGACTGCCTTAGTTTTTGACCTATACCAGGCTTGGGCAAGTCACTGGTATTTGCAAATTCTTTATGATGGAGGGATGCAGCCTGTGGAGTGTGTGGCTAGAGATCTTGTGCAATCCAACAGTTGTATCTCATATACGCTTGTTATATTGTCATCTTACTCTTGCATCTATGCTTTGGTCTTATTGTTTCATGTTTCCTAATCTTGTGTGCTATTTCACTTATTATTCTTCCATGCCTCACACTCCTTACAAAGGATACCTTGTCTGTAGTCTTGTAGTGATACCCCACTACAACAGTTAATTAACTTCTCAGCTCTGTAGCAGCTTTGAAGCATTCTTGTGCTTGTTTGCTTTCCTTTGCTCTATCCATAGTTAGACCCTGTCCAGTTATCACAATTGCTCAATTATGAGCCTAGCAATCTAAAATTGAGCTTCGAAATCTCAGCCCTAAGCTGGAGTTGATGTTTGGTAATGCCTGTTTACTCTAAGCAAGTTTGAACTCGTGTCAAATGTTCCTGTTTGTATAGAGAATAGACTTTATTTTCTGTGCACGGATAATTTAACATGGCTTAACAAAGAAACATAGTTTTAGGTCCATGTCCATTATTTGCAGAAATATTCTAATTGTTTTTCAGTTTGGCCTACTGCTTTAGCTCTATACGGTTGTATAAATTTTTGGTTTCTCTTAGCTATCCTTTCAATCTTAGCTTACCTGCCGGTATGTGATATTCCTGTTAGAGTATATATTTTTAGTGTGGTTACAAGATATTTCCCCTTTGACAGATGCAGAGTTCAGAAATACTGGTCTGGAAAGGTCTGATCGGCTCTCGAAAGACCTGGAATGGTTTAAAAGTCAAGGCTATGATATTCCTGAACCTGGTGAAGCTGGGCTGTCTTATTCAGCTTATCTGGATGAACTTGCTGAAAAGGATCCTCCTGCTTTTATCTGTCACTTCTACAATGTGTACTTTGCACATTCAGCAGGGGGACGGATGATAGGAAAGCAGGTCAAGTAGTTTTGAGTTTAGAAACTTTTCCAAGTTGTCTATTGAAGGTTAAATAAGTCAGACAGGTTTTTGTGTGTTTTTAAATAGGTTTCTGATAAGATACTTGGAGGTGCTGAACTGGAATTCTATAAGTATGATGGTGATCTCAAGGAAATCTTGGCTGCTGTAAAGGAGAAACTGAACAAAGTAGCTGAGGTAAATGTGTCTGATACTTTTCTGTGTATTGCGTTGTTCTGATCAATGTGTTGCTAAAGAGTGCCGTGAGACCACACTGTTGTGCAGTGTAGATTTGCCCTAAAGGTTTTTTGACATTGGTCCATTTACAAATTGTTTTTAAAACTATTTGAAATCTAGGCTTATGACCACCATTTTTCAGGGCTGGACAAGAGAACAAAAAAACCATTGTCTTGAAGAGACAGAAAAGTCTTTCAAGAATTCAGGCAAACTCCTACGATTAATTGTATCATAAACAAAGAATGTGATCATTCCTGACTTTGATTGTTTTCCACTTGTAATTGATTGAAAATATCAACTCCTCAAAGAGTTATACTGGCTAAGAGCAAATGTTGGAAGAGATGGTTGTAAAAAAGTATGCTGATTAAGTGTGATGCTTCACTGAATGTTTTCAGATTTCATCTTACCACTTCCATCTGCTTGTACAAAAAATAAATGAATGACCTTTTTGAAAACCACGAATCTTGAAGTTCCAGAAGTTTTCTTATCATCACATGTGCTTCTCATATCTCTTGTACAAACTGCCTCACAGGAAGTGTGACGTTTTGGATATGATGGCAGAAAGTGTTTATACTCAGATTTGGAGAAACTAATGGAGCTGCCATGTCACCATGCATTCACTAGAATTTTCATACACGAGTCACGACTTCTATTCATTTGTTTTCTGCAATAACCAAATGTTTTTTTACAAGTGAATGCAGCATGTTTTCTTAGACATTCATTAGAGCCTCTGATTGTCATTTTCCATGTATAGTTTTTTTTTTTCGTGAGGGCATCTTATCAGTTCATATTTTGATATGTATGCATTGCTATCCCATGGAGTTGACAACTGTTAGACTTTGACAATCATTGGTTTAAAACTCCAAATCTTTGAAAAAGAGATCTTGAAGGTCATTCAAAGGATGAAAGAATTTTGTAATGGGAATATAACCTCTCAAAAGGCAAAACAAAAATTTTAGCTGATTAACTGGGAAAAACTAGTAGCAGAGAGTTGGATAGTATACAGTGCTAAAGGTGGCAGTAAAGCCCCTAGAAAGGACATCTTTGACAATAGATATAGACTAGGTGCAACTGAGGTCTCATTTTCACCATTTAAGAGGGGTAACTGCCAAACCACGTGTCAGTGAGCATTGGCAAGTTTAATAACAAGAAGTTGAATGCAGCAAAAGGATAGGCATTGCAATTTAAGAGTCCAATCACATATGAAGATCATTATCTGGCACTAATGGGGGAGCTTTTGAGGGCCTAATATTACTCATCTTACATAAATTTTCCAAACTAGTGTGAGGTGCAAGGAAGTGGATTGTACTTGAGAACACTCTACACTTCTTCATATGATGAATCACCTTGTCAATGTGTATTGTTTGGTTGCATACAAGGCTTGCTTGTTTAGAAATGAGTACACCCCCTACAAGCAAACAAGAGCTCCAAATCACAACTCTCAATCTGAATCCTCTCTTCTACTCAAGCTTCACATGATGCTCTTGCACACATGCAATTAGATGCTCTAGGTTGAAGATGGTGATGAAAAGCAAGTAGAAGGAGACCGAGCAAAATGTTAAGTCCTCTTCCACATACATGAGTGCATGTCCAACTCCACAATGGTGAAGATATGAAGAAAGAAGCTCAATAGCGGTGACAATGATTATGGTGATGGTTGCAAGTCTCTATGTGTTTGTGCTTGCATGTCTCTCTCATAGTAAATGCAAGATTGGATCATGGTGATGGCTGCAAGTCTTTGTGTGTTCATACTTGCATGCGTCTCTCATAGTAAATGCAAGATTGGATTTTGGTTGAGAATGATGATGCCTTGCCCTTTGCATACAATCGTTTGTATTCTAAGAAGGAGAAAAGGAAAAAGATTAAGCAACCAAGCTTTGCACATAGAATAATGATTTCTCATTGCTTTGTCCATCTTATATACATAGGGTTTTAATTGGCAGCCACTTGTTTGATCCTAGCCTTTATGTTTGATTGCTTAACCTAATTACAATGCTTGTAGGCCTCTTTGGTCCATCTCTAGAATGAAATAGGGGGTGTAAATTTATTAATGGGAAGATGGGTGAATGAATATGTGATTGGAAAATGTGTCAATAACAAGTCTAAGTAGGCTTGGGTTGTCTTTCCCTTGACGTGCCCCAAAACATAAGGTGGGGGAAATGGGGGTTAGAGATGGAGCCATCTAGTCAATGCCACTGGGCACCTCCAAATTGAGGATCCCTATGCTCAGTGTAAGCGTGTGCATCTACCTATCTAAATTGAAGCATTTGCATTCTTTATTTCTCTGTTTTCTCTTTTATTAAAGGTAGTGCTAATAGTCATTGGGGTGATTGTTCAAGTAGTTCTTGCTCATGAGGTAATCCTTCATAGCCAATCTTGCTATCAATGGTGTCCTTGGAAGGAATGGGCGGCTAAAAAGGGCAAATTTACTAGCATTCGTGTCCTCTAATAGCTCCAAGAAAAAAGGTGGTAGTATAGTGGTATGAAGCATAAGCCTCACCATGGTCTACCTCGGTGTTGACATCAAAAGCGGGAAGGGGGGGTTGAAACCATCCTTCTCCCAATTGGATTTGACATTGACGGTCAATGGAGAATTGCACCTCCCATGCTCCTTTGGGTTGCAGTTTTGTTTGTCTTTCAAGGAAGGTAACGTAGGATTCTCTTTCTCCTTATTGGGTGCTTCACAAAAGGCAAATCATGCATCTTTGTTAATATCTAGAATATTACTGCTCCATGTTGGTTGCACTCAAACCTCCTTTGTCTTTAATAAAAACTTGTATCAAGAAAAAGGAAAACTTGTCATTCCAAGTCCTAGAATCTTGATAATTTTCAAAAGCTTCCTTTTCAACTTGGCTAACCCATCTCCCTATTGTGAAGGGTTTTGTTTGAATGAACTTGTTTACAATATAGATTGGTAGAGCTCTCTTTGAACAAACTAGTAAAGGATATGAGAGGTTTCTTCATGACATCCACAACTTATTTAATATCTTTAATATCGATGGCCAATGGAGAATCGCACCTCTCATGCTCCTTTGGGTTGCAGTTTTGTTTGTCTTTCAAGGAAGGTAACATAGGATTCTCTTTCTTCTTATTGGGTGCTTCACAAAAGGAAAATCATGCATCTTTGTTAATATCTAGAATATTACTGCTCCATGTTGTTTGCACTCAAACCTCCTTTGTCTTTAATAAAAACTTGTATTACGAAAAAGGAAAACTTGTCATTCCAAGTCCTAGAATCTTGATAATTTTCGAAAGCTTCCTTTTCAACTTGGCTAACCCATCTCCCTATTGTGAAGGGTTTTGTTTGAATGAACTTGTTTACAATATAGATTGGTAGAGCTCTCTTTGAACAAACTAGTAAAGGATATGAGGGGTTTCTTCATGACATCCACATCGCCATCTACTAGGATAAATCTACAAACTCTATTTGCTCATAAAATATATTTAAAATGGCAAATATGTTAATCTCCACAATTAATAGCCAACAACTAAAAACACATATATACAAGCATACAACACAAAGAATGGTCTACGGAAAAAAGATTGACATGATCTATGCACACATGCAATTGATAGCTTCATCATGTGTAGACAAATATACATATATTCTCATACTCAAGGACACAAACGAAAAGAAAAATCAAGCACACCATCATCCAAAATACAAACACCAATAGTGATAGAACTAGACTAACAACCATAGGACATCAGACCACTCTAGGATAGAGGCGGGGAGGAACTATCATAAGAGACAAAAGAAACCAAGACATAGAGATAAAACCCATCCCACGTTTGTGCGTTTGTTTGTTGGAAGGTGTGTTGCAATGAGTGCTTACATAGTAAATGAGTTTCTTGTTAATGTGAAAAATTAACAATCGGTTCATTATTAAATTATCCCATTAATGCAAAATCATTTGATATTAATGCATTCCACTGATGGGGGTTGATTTTAGTTTTACAAATTAAGGGGTGTGAACCATGTGAGTGCATGCATTAGTGAATGACATGGCATATTTAGGTGGTGATTTCATCATACACACGAGAAACCATGACCATGGCTGGTAGTCCCCTATGGAATGCATAAGCTGTATGTAAATGAAGAAGTTCGATCCACTATCAAGAGGACCGATAGAAAAATGATAAGGGAAACAAAAAGAAAAACAAAAGGTTGTGTGCATTGCCTTCCTTTTCTTTTTGGTCTTTCAAAAAGATTTTTGTCTTCTTGATTTATATTTTGTTTGTTTTTTAAAATTTAGAATTAGATTGGCACATTTATTTGATTTGATGTGATGGAGCGTCGAGGTGTAGGTCGGGACAATGATTTGTGTTTTTTTTCTTTTTTCTTGTGTTTCTTCTTTGTTAAATATATTTAGGTATTTTTTTTCTTGGTTAAGTATCTTTTAATTTCTCATAAAAAAAGAGACCTCCCTAGTCCAAAGGTGACATTTTGTTTATGTTTGTTGTTTAATTTTTGATCGGTATATTTATCTGGTTTGATGTGATGAAGTGTTGGGGTGTAGATAGTGGTTGTAATTTGTGTTGCTTTCATTTTTTTGGTGTTTTTTTCTTTGTTAAGTATATTTAGGTATTTATGTTCTTGGTAAATTATTTTTAATTTTTAATTTTAAAAAAGAGACCTCCTTAGTCCAAAGTTGTCATTTTTTTTGTGTTTGTTTTTTTGATAAGTTAAACACCATAATAAAGCAAAAAAAATTTACCTTCACAAAAATTTAAAAAAAAACATGATGGAAAAGGTGAAAAGAAAGATACAATCATCATTTAATAAAAATAAAGTACCAAAAAAAGAAAAAAAAGCAAGTGTTACCATGGACAACCCACCCAAACACGAAGAAAACACAACACAATATGAAAATTAATATCACGAGTTTTGAAACTTGAAATGTGATGCCATAAAAAGGATAATGTGCAGTTTGATAGGATGAAAAAAATTAGAAGATCAAAATCCACTTCTAGAGTAAAGCTAGGGCAACCACATGGAAATCAAATGAAACCCTATAAAAACATATTAAAAAAATGGATTAAATAAATAAAGTTAGGGAGATGAATTCATGGTAATGTGAGAAGAAAAAAATGTCAAATTGAAGAGATGAACTAGATCATGGGGCCAAAACGTGGGTCTAATTTGATAAGAAGACATTCAATGAAATAAGGCATAATGAATCAAGTTTAGAAATGTGTGCCCATACTTATAGCCGAAAATCATCAAATATGCTCTAATGAATTGAAAAATGGAAAATGTAGAACCATCCAAACCTAGATGTTCATCCACACTTAAGACAACAAATACACTTAAGAATTGGGTTAGAAAAACTTGGTCCAATAATTGCCAATGGGGATCACAAAAGCCGAAGAAAGCTTTCTGCATTGAAAAACACTATATAGTAGATGTGGAAGAAACTACATACATTATCCAAGTTTGATGACAAGTGCATGAAAAGTTATTAGTAGAAAAATATGCACACCATTCCCAACCATCCCATTGTATTGTGGATCTTAATGAGTTGTGCACATATGTGTTTTATAAAAGCAACCTCCAATTCAATTATTCCCTAGATAAAATATTAAGCGAATGGGGCCTAGGGGAGAAAATGCTTCCTATTCAAGAAAAATTTGTTATTAGTGATAATGTGTGAATCTCTCAATCTCACCAATTACTCAAATTGAATGATGAAACACTCGATCACCCTATCCACTAACAATGTTCTGGTTGAAATTGAATTGTTACCCATTCTCACCCTTGACAAAGAAATTAACGAGTTCTACGGTACAAGGGGAGTATGCCATGTGCAAAAATGATGGTGCGATAGTGTAATTCAACCTTGTTGGCATAGATGCAAGACTAAAGGCCATGAAACCTTGTAGTGCAATGCACAAAAATGAAGTGTTATGGATGAAGAGACCCATTCCATGCAAGCATAGGGATTCAAGAATGTACTTGTCTCCAATTGTCGTAATGTCCCTTAAACATAATCTCTAGCCATGCTTAACCCCCCATTGTCTTACACTCCGTTAGGGCTAAATTGGAGGGCAACCCTATTTCTCACACCCAAAAATTGATGCTCATAGTTTCTTATGTAAAGTTTTGTATGCCTTGTGTGCAATTGATGGTGCAAACATGTGTCTAACCTGCTAGCATACAATGTAAGAAATAGAAGGCCTTGGAGCCTTATAATATTGTACACAAATTAGATTATGATTTATGCATTGAGAGGCCCAACCTGTGCATGCAATATTATTTGCACATCTCACCTCTCATTTGATTTGGAAGAAAAGATTGGTCACTTGCCCCGCCCTCTATCTCACAGTTATTTGATAAATATAGAGGGGATCCCTTACTCTCAACCCCATTTGTTTAGGATGAAAGCTCACATCGCAATTGTTATCGATGAAGACTTTGCTATGGATGATAGGAATTGGTTTGATAAAGAGGCATACCCAAGGAGGCAATCCACATGTCAAGAACTTATGATGTTGCTAAAAGGATTGAATTTTTTAGGAGTTAGGGATGTCATAACAAGATAGACAATCAATGCATTCAAGGAGGCATTGGTGAAGTTTCAAATTCACCAATGGATGCCAAATGGATGAAGGAGGATAACTTGGCAGACCATCCTCAATTGTTGAAGCTTTACCTTGATCTAGAGGATACAACATGAAAAAAATACATAATGCACCACGGTAGGTGCCTTTAGGATTGCACCTAGGATTGTTGAAGAATTATCACACATAGGGAGGTTGACAATACTTGTGGAGCATCAACCATTGAATTGAAAGGTTTGGATGAAAGGGTATCATCACCTTTTCCTCAGCCAGTGTCCCACCCCAAGGGTATTGCCACCGTTTTTAGAGCGGGGCCAACCTTGCCACATTTGTAGGATTGAAGGAGAGAACAAGGGAATTGTGGCTAGTGCTACAGAAGAGGATACAAAAGGATTTGTTACGAAGGGGACTAAGAGGAGAGAAAAAGAAGAGACAGAATACTATAAAGGAGAGATAAATATTAGACGAGGAGAGAGAGAAAACAAATTGAGAGGAAAAGAGAGAGAAGGCATGAAAGCTATAAAAGAAAGCGAGATGAAAGTGAATTTCTTTATTAATGATGAATGATGAAAGAATAGAACTCTCTTACATTTAATACCTAGCTAGTGTGTCTTGTATTTTTTTCTTTTCCAAATATTCATCTTTCCAATCCTTTATATTCCATCTATGCCCAAAGGTTATTGTCTTAAAAAACAAAGTGGAGACTTATTACAATGACTAGAATGATAGGCAAGACAAAGTACTATTTTGTTTTTAGCATTACAAAAGATACAAACATTTTGGGGAATTCAATAATTTTGGGTAAAGTGAAGACTAAAGAATGAGCCTATTTAGTGTACAACATATGGATATTCTTAAAATGAATTCTTGGCCACAAAATCTTCTTGAAAAGATGTCAATCAGTAGATAGCAGATCGCATTGGACAAAATTTGAAATAACTTTTCATAGACTGATTTGAATGAGGCACGCTATGCATAAAAAAATCTATTTTAAAATACTTTTAGCCTATGTAGGTGACACTTCTGCTATACATCTATTAAAAAGTAGAAGGCTATCTAGGGGCTATTTACAATATGATAGAGCCAACTATGAATAACTCTTAGCCAAAAGTGAATCATGAAGGTAGGGAAACTCCTTCAATATGGATGTAGGTCTCCAGAAAGCTTCTTTGAGTGGTAATCCCTCCCATTCAATCAAGTATTCAATGATTAACCTAGATTGAAGCTTCTTTTTTTGCTGCCCTATGAATTTCTCAGGGATATACTATATAATACCATCTTCATTTATAGGTGGCAACTCTTAAACATAATCAACCTGGGTACCAAGAAAATACTTAAGTTGGTTGACATGGAAGACAATATGAATCTTCATGGAGGACGGAAGTTCCAAATGGTAAGCCAAGTCTCCTATGCACTTAAGTATCCTATATGACCCATAAAACTTATGTCCAAGCTTGTTGCTTGAGCCATCCCTCAAAGTAGAGTACCGAGACTTAGGTACTTTTAGAAATACTACATTTCCTTCTTGAAACTCCATGGGGAACCTTTTCTCATTAGCATGCAAATTCATTTGCTCTTGGGATTTCTTGAGATTCAACTTGCACTATTGAAGAAGGTCTTGCATGCATTCTAACTCTTCTTTGCCTTAAGGATTCTCACTAAATAGGATTGTAGGAAGGGGCACCTTATAGCCATATAAGGTCTCAAAGGGAGAAACACCAATGCTAGAATGGATAGAAATATTATAAGCAAACTCAACCAAATATAGCAATGAGTCTCACACATGTTACACATCAGGACAGAAATGCCTAAGATAAGTTCTCAACCACTCATTAACTCTTTTTACTTTCCTATAAGTCTAAGGATGGTGTGTTGTAGTTGGAGCTAATTTAGTGCACATTGAGCTAAAAACCACTTGCCAAAAATTGCTCATAAATTTGATATCCCTGTTATGAACAATGGCTTGTGGTAAACCATGCAATTTAAAGATATGCTCCACGAATAGATTGAAAACTTGTGATGAAGTAAACTAAGCCTTGGTGGAAATAAAATGGGTTGCCTTGGTGAGCATATCCATCACCTCATAGATACTGTTTCAGCTCTTCTTGGTTGTAGGTAAGCCAGTAATGAAAACCATGGTTATGTGCATTCATTTGTCTTCAAGGATAAATAAGGGCTACAATAAATCACTTGGCTTATGAGTGATGCCCTTACTCTATTTACATGGCACACATTTAAAAACATACCATTTCACATCCTTCCATAATCGCTTCATGTGAAAGCTCTTAGAAATCTTGTCGTAGGTGTCAAAACACCTAAATGTCTAGCTACGGTGAAAGAATGCACCGTCTCCATGATTTTTGCTTGAAATAAGAAGCATAAGGGATAACAATCTTGCCATTGAACCAAATGAGACCAGTTCTAAATTGAAAACAAGAGCTTTTCTCCATGATTCCTTAATGCAAGTTTTGAAATACATGCCTGAGTTTTTCATCCAATAGATAGGCTTCTTTCAACTATTCAATCCAATCATTGCTACGAGGCTCAGTAATGGCTGAAACTTTACATGCCCACATTCTAGAGAGAAAATCAACCACTATATTTTATTTGCCCCTTGTATGAGTAATATCAAAGTCATATTCTTATAGTGTAGCCACCCACCTATGCTACTTGAGAGTAAGATTTGACTGGGAGAGAAAATACTTGAGGACCTTATGACCCTTAACCTTAAATCAATTGCCATACAAATAATGGTGCCATTTCTTTATTGCATAGAGGATAGCTAAAATTTTATCGTCATAAACATTCATTGCCATTTCTTTTCCTGTAAGTATGTGACTCTTGAATGCAATAACTCCATGACCTTGTAAGAAGGCCGCACCCATGCCTCTTCCATTGACGTCACACAAAATGGTAAACTCCTTTTTAGAGAAGTCTAGAAAAACCAAAATAGGAATAGAAGTGAGCAAGTCCTTAAATTGATTAAAGTTTCAATTAGCAATGGCATACCAAAAGAAAGCTTTCTTCTTGAATCAATGAGTCAAAGGGACTACAATGGTCACATAGTGCTTAATAAACATATGATAGCATGATGACAAACCAAGAAATCCATGAAGGGAAGTAGTATTTGTAGGATGGGCCAATCTCCAATGCACTCCACCTTTTTAGGATCAGTCTTGATTCCCTCCTCATTGACAATGTGTCCTAAGTATTCCACCTCCATCTACATGAAAGAACATTTAGTAACTTTAGCAAAGAGCTTGTGGTACCTCAACACTTCAAATACCTTCCTCATGTGCATAGATGATTCTCCAATGATCTGATGTGAATAATAGTATCATCAAATAATGGAAAAATTTGAAGAGAAAAAACTACAATATCTTATTCATAAGGCTCTAGAAAGTGGTTGGTCAATCCAAATGGCATAACCAAAGAGTAGTAGAGCCCCTAATCAATCATGAGTGCTATTTTTACTTCATCATCCCTCTTATACAAATCTAGTGGTAGCGTGATCTCAAGTCTATATTTGGAAAATACTTTCCACCCTTAAGCTCATCTAGCAAATTGTCTACTCTAGGGATGGAATACTTATTCTTTACAATGATATTGTTGAGGTCCCTGTAATCAATGCACATCGTGAAAGAACCATCCTTCTTCTTGATCAACAAGATCAGCCATGCTTAGGGTGAAGAACTAGGTTCAATGAGTCCCATTTCTAATAATTCTTTGATCTACTTGGCTACTTCCTCTTGGTCATATTTGGAGAACCTACAAGGTGTTTTATTCATTGGTTTTGAATGAAGATCCTATAGGGTGATCAATTGCTCAATTAGGAGGTAGGGTTATCATTTTCAGCATGCATCATAACATTTGAACCTTCAACTTCTTCTTCCAAGTCCTCAAGAAGAAGGTCCAATGTTACTCAATGTCAAGCCATGGTCACTTAAATCACTTAAAAGTAAGAGAAGATCAATGTTAGAAAGCCTTTAACTCTCTTGAGTGCTTAGAAATAGAAGATAGAAGCGCATTTGTAAGGAATTTCCAAATTCTTCTCCATGGAACTTCTTGATGTCCAATGAGCTTCAATACTCCAAATCTTTGCATGTACTTGAAATAATCCTACTACAAGCAAGCTGCAAGAGATAAAATGTGAAGAAATCTTCAAAATTTGATAAGTTTGAAGTGGATTTTAATGGTTCCCTTGATCTATGACAACTAGGATTTGCAAGAGAGCATAGGATGACAAAATAGTCAAGAGAATGCTTCAATGCAAGCTAGACAATATCTCCATGGTAATGATTAAGCATGAGACTTGATAGCTTGAGGAAAAGGAGATGTTTGAGAGGTCATGACTACTACAAACATGGCTATCCATTAGTGCAAAATGTGCCAACATTTATGCTATCCATGTGGAGTACTTTACACTAACAATGGTGGTCTTCTTGTTACTTATGGCAAGCAAAATCATTCTCTCTAAGGTATTGCAACAATAAAAGCTCTATGAAGGGATAGGGAAGAGATTCCACCATGAAAGCTTCAACAAAGCTTGAAGGAAGAAGAAGGAAAACTCCTCCATAAAAGGTCGCTGAGTTTTAAAACTTTACCAAGTCATGTAACCTCCCTTTTAACTCAAGTACCTTCAAAATGGTCTAAAATTTGATGATAAGTTGCTATTTTAACCGTCATGCCTCGAACTTTGTCACCATCTCCCTAGAAGTCTTCAATGAGACATGTCTTCTTCATGTGAATGAACATTGTGGTCATTGCAATGCCTTGTGTAAGGTCTATACCTATTATACTTGAATGGGCATGGATTTTATAATTGAAAAATATGAGAAATATAAATGAATAATGACTAAAAGTGGACCAAAAACCTATACTTGATACCAATTTTTAGGAAGGGGACTGAGAGGAGAGAGAAAGAAAGAAGATTGTAGGCAAGGAGAGAGAAATACTAGAAATGGAGAAAGAAAGAGAGAGAAGCCATGCAAGCTACAAGAGAAGGTGATAGAAAATAGGCTTTCTTGATTATTGTTGAATGATGAAAAAGTAGAAGTCTCTTACACCTTATACCTATATAATATGGTTGTTGTTTTATTTTTTTCCCAAATATTAATCTTCCCTAGTGTCTTCCATGCACTACAATATCATCCATCAAATCTCATCCAAGCATTCTAAATATAGTAGGTGGCATTGAAGGGACTCTTCATCTCTTGGGAACTCGATGATAGCCACTCATAGAAAGGGCATCTCTGATTTGACAAGGGAGATGATTTTTGTGTCATACATCAATTGATGACATGTTGTGGCTTTGTAGGAGGTTTCATATGCCCAGAGGGCATTTGTAAGTTGATCATTCCAATCACATATGTGGGCTATGATGGTTCTTGTCAAGATCAAACAGAGGATCTAGTTGGTAACTTTGGCTTGTTGGCCATTGGCTCTAGGATAATAAGGGGTTGATTTTTGATGTTGGATCTTGTACACTTTAGTGAGCTCTTCCACGATTTTATTGAGAAAGTGGACACCTCAATTAGTAATTGACTCCAACAAATTGCCAAATTGGATGATGATATTCTTGTAAACATCGCTACAATTTTTCACTATCTCATTTGAGAGATTTGTCTTCACACCATTTCATCAAATAATCAATGCATATCAGGATGTAATTGTTCTACTTTCTTGTGGTTGGAGGATTGATGAGACCTACAAAGTCGATGCTCCAAACTCAAATGGATTTAAGGGAAGAATGGGTTGCAACAACATGGCACTAGTTTTGGTTGGCTTCACCATCCATTGACATGTGTCACAATGCTTATAGTAATCACATGCATATTTATGTAATGTACACTAATTATACCCTACAAGGAGACCCTTCCTAGTTGTTGCTTCTTCTACAAAGTAGCCACCACATGGCTCATTATAACAAACCTTTAGTATGATCCCAATCTCATCTCTTGTTACACATTTGCAAAGCACTTCATCATTGCCATTCTTGTACATGGTGTTGCTAGTAGAGAGTGTGGCAAGGGGGGGGGGGGAAAGGGGAGGACTAATTTAAATAGTAGCTTCTTGTTCTCTCTAATTCTAAAGGTTCTAGAAGGATATTGTTGTATAGCTAGTAGGTTTGCAATACCCATGTACTAGGGGTAACAATCTCCACTAGAAATAAGGATATGTTTAAGAGATTTGGATCATCTTGTTCCTTTTCTTTACCACTTCAAAACAAAAATCTCGGAGGAGTAACCACTACATCATTTAGCCTTTCACATCCACTTTATTCATCAGAAAAGATAGAGCTTCATGATCCACATAGAACTTGAGATGGGTCTATCGAAGGTAGTGCCAGAGGAATTGATTCATTAGATTGAGATTGGAAATATTAGATTTGTTAGCCTTAATAGAAACACAAAACTCAAACTCTAGAATACAATAAAACTTGAAAAACAATATAGAGACAAAAACTCAAATTGCAAAACTCAAAACTCAATATTTTCTTGCTTAAACAAACCATGTTACATTATGGTGGATTAAAGAAACATCATGCTTATTATGTTTGGTGGGTTGCATATGCGTTGAAGTAAAAACAACACAAAAACTCATAACACAAAACACAAAACACAAAACACAGAACTCAAAGTTAACTTGAACAATTTGTGTGACACTATTGTGGATTGAAAAGGCATCACGCTTATCATAGCTATTTGGCTGTATACATAATATTGAAGGAAATGAAGTGATCAAAATCCAAAAAACATAAAACACAATATGCAAAATCAAATTCAAGGCATTTGTTTTATTGTTTGTTACTTGTTAACATACATTGATCCAATTGATTGCTTTTGGCTCCCGTTATTTTCTTTGATCCTAATTGACACCTCTTTTACCACACATATGCATATAGCTCATTTAGCATCCATTCATTTGCACTTGCTAATTCATTCATACTAATTTATTTGTACTCACAAGCTCATTTGCACTAGCTCACTTGCACCCATTCATTTGCAACACACTAGTTCCTTTGCATTAGTTGCTTCACACTTAGCTCATTTTCACTTGAGTTCACTCGTCCTAAGATCACTTGCCTTAAGATCACTCGTCTTAGGTTCACTCTTCTTGAGATCCTTCATCTTAGGTTCACTCATCCTAGGATCACTCCTCTTAGGCTCACTTGTCTTAGAATCATTCCCACTAAGGATCATTCCTACCTAGGTTTAGAGTTCATTTGCACTAAAAGATCATTTGAACCTAGGTTTAGAGTTCCTTCCCACTAAGAGTTCCTTTGCACCTAAGTCACCAAGTTCCTTTGTACCTAGGTTTAAACTTCCTTCACATTAAGAGTTCCTTCGCACCTAGGTCACCAAGTTCCTTCACACCTACAAGATCATTTGCACCTAAGATCCTTTATACTAAGAGATCATTCATAGCTAGGATCATTTGCACCTAGGTTTAGAGTTCATTCTCACTAAGAGTCCCTTTGCACTAAGAGCTTCTTTGCACCTAGGTTCAAAGCTCATTCACACTAATAGTTCCTTTGTATCTATAAGATCATTTTCACCTAGTATCCTTCACACTAAAAGATAATTTGCACCACTTAGGATCATTCACGCTTAGGTTTAGAGTTCATTCACACTAAAAGATCATTCGAACCTATGATCAGTTGCACCTACATTTAGAGTCCATTCACACTAAGAGATTTACACCTAGGATCCTTCACACTAAAAGATCATTCGCACTTAAGATCATTCACACCTAGGTTTAGAGTTCATTCCCCCTACGTTTAGAGTTCATTAACACTAAGAGTTCCTTTGCACTAAGAGTTTCCTTGCAACTAAGGTTAGAGTTCCTTTGCCCCTAGGTTTAGAGGTCCTTCAAAATATCATCATTCACACTTAGGATCCTTCACATGTAGGGTTAGAGTTTCTTTGCACTTGGGATCATTCACACCTAGATTTAGAGTTTCTCCACACTAGAGTCGCATTAGAGTTCACACTAGAGTTTCTTCACATTAGAGTTCCTTTGCATTAGAGTCCCTTTGCACTAGAGTTCCTTCACACTATAGGGTTCCTCTTCTTTGCACAAAAGATCATTTGCACATGTTTATTCACACACTTAGCACATTAAGGTCACTTGCACCTATGTCGTTGCATTTAGCTCACTATGCTTATTCACACATGAACACACTCACCCAACCACACATGCCATCACAACTAAATCCCATCATACCCATTACACACAATCCACAAACCTATGCATAGACCCTAAACCATACACACTCCCTAGGTACACACTAAACCCACTACCACACACATTCACATACACCACCTTCACACCCACACACTTATATTGACCCACTTCTACTCACCTACTTCTACACCCTACTCACTTCTACACGACCCTAGGATTTCTACCTTCACTAGCCCTTCTTGGGCTTCTACATTACCCTCGTGCTTCTACCGAATCCTTTGCACTCACTTCTACAACACCACTTCCCCACACACACTACCCCACACACACTTAATTCCATGCACACACTTATCTACCCTTGCACAACATCAATCACATCTCATTGCATCTAGGTATCTTGTCTTTGCATTGTGCATGACTAGTCTTGACACATTGGTATCTTGTTGACTAACCTTGACACATTGACACATTGTGCATGACTAGTCTTGACACATTGGTATCTTATTGACCGTGATACATGTGATATTGCTTGTACAAGTGCACCTTGCTTCTGAAAAGGAAATCCTGATTTGCACCACTCACTCTTGTGAAATTTGTAATCGAAGTGTTGCAAAGTGCCTTGAGAACTTGTCTATTTTGAAATCAAGAATTTGAAGTAAATACCATAATTTTGTAAGAGCTCAACAAGGCTTGTTAAACTAAGGAAATGCTTTATCACATTGCAAGGACCTTGTCCACATTGCACAGCTAGGCCACACACACATTAGGCTTACTTTGTATCTAGCCATAGGACCCATCGCAAGTTGACCAGGGGGAGGAATCATCCAACCTACCCCACCAACACCGAGATTGAAGAAATTGAGAGAAGAAGCCAACCACTTGGTCCACAATTTCACCACTTAGACATAGTGCATGATCACAATGAATATTGACCAAAGAGAGATAAATTTGAAGGATAGGCACCCCAAGAAACAAGTTGAGAGATACAAAAAACACATACACAAGGAACAACACAAAAACTTGATTCTGCAAGAAGAGTTGAAGAGTTTGTCATCTAGCTATTAATAGCTTGAAACTCTTTTGACATGCTAGAATAGCAAACTAAATTGTGAATTCTATGAATCTTGAAATATTAGGAGTCAATAATAAAGAGAAACATTCCCATCCATTTATTCATTGACAATATGATTGAGCTAGCAACTCAAGAGCCTAGGCCATAGCTAGCTAATTGGATGGGGCTAGACACATTTGTAAAGGCTAACCTATGATAACATCACTCATATTTATTGTTTGACATGCAAGGCATCTAGTAGCACCCTAACTAGGTCTACCATGGCCAACACCTAAAAGGCCAAATCCACCAACACTGGCCCAAAAGATGAAGAGCTAATACCTCCTACATATCCTAGGGTCAAGCTAACTACCAAGCAAGAGCTCCTCATTGAGTCTCTCATTGATAATGGTTTAGATTAGAATAACTTGACCTATGAAGGATGGAATCTAGCTTGAACTCATTCCAAAAAATGCAGTCATCAAACCTTACGGAGGATCACCTTATCCCCTCCTAGAATAATATAAGATTCTTCTGACTATAAAGACTGAGAACCTACCTATCATTTTCTATGTGCTCCTAATCAAGAAGATATGGGCAAGGAAGTCCTGCTTGGAAGACATTTCAAATGTGCAACCAAACGCATTGTGGACTATGAAGCACACTGAATACACTTGAGCTTACCAAAAGTTGAGACTGTTGCTCCTTTCAACAAAGGGAACCTTATCTTTTCTCCAAGGAAACACCAACAACTTTTCTTAGAGTCTAACCAAAAGCCTAGTGAGGATGGCCATAGAGTTTTGGAAGAATTGCTCATTACACATGAGGATAAGAGGGACATAGTCAGTAGGAATCCTCCTAGAACCATACGAAAGACCAAAGTTTCTAGGAACACTATAAGAGATTCTCGAGTTATTGGGAGTTGTGATGGGTTCCCAAAGCATTGCTACATGCTCAAGGGTTTTATATAGGAAATTTATGGATAAGCTACAAAAACCACCCACACAACCACCTCCATTGACCATAGCCCCGCCCCGCCCAAGTCCTAACAAAATCAAAGAGAAAGAGAAAGAGACCCAAACATTGATCTTGATCAAGGTCCAAATCAAATGAGGAGGTGAAATCAGCCCCCTTAAAGGCCATGAAACTCATTTTAGAGACTAAAAATCCAAATCTTGACTATTTAGCAAAGTCACTTGAAACTACAATTCTAGAAGAGCAACCACTTGATACAAGTTGTAAGTGTGGATGATTGATACCCCATCAATCCCATCCATTCAAGTGGATAAGCCTCATATTTTGTCACATAGTAGGAGTATGAGAACCTCAGTGATTACATCGTCCTTTATCCTAGCAAGGGAACCAAAATGTTGGTCTCAATACATTACAATCGGGACATTGGACAGACTTCTGTTCTTTCAAAAATTGCAACTCAATTTGGCAATAATCTCTCACCTTGTCTCAACACTTCTCTCTAACTAACCATGCATCCTTCTCTTCAAACTAAGAAAGTACAAACACAAGACTAGCTTCAAGGTGTAGTAAACTCACCTACCTTACCTTTTCATGTTGTAGTTCGAAAGCTTAAGGCTTGAAGATGGTTCCATGACCCAATAATATGATCTAATACCATCACTCCTTTGCATCCACCACCAACTAGACCAATGATGAGAGAAGAAGATAGAGAAAAAAAAGGAGAGAAAGAAGATAGAGAAGACCTTCACCTTGCAGGATCCCTGGCTCTCTCACAATCTCACAACCTCATACACAACTCCAAACTCAATTCTCTTACTATGAATGGGAAAAAAGAAGAAAAGAAAGAAAAATATGTAGAGCTTTAGTTTTTCCCTTAGTCCCTCACTCAACACACCTCTCACTTTCACTCTCAACAAAGGAAGTAAGATGATTGAATAGAAGAAAAGAATAGAAAGCTTCAATAGTTGTACTAATAGAGCTCCTCCAACACCAAAAGGGTCTCCATTAGTAGAGATTTTGTAGTACGGATGTACCTAAAGGATAAATATAACTAAGACCTTCCACCCTTATAGACACAAATTAAGGTTAAGGTTGGGTCATTTCTCAAGGGTGTTACACCATTTTAGGATTAGAATTTGCCCCCCTTTTGTGTTTTAAGGTTTGCACCTCACTTTGCATTTTAGAGTTTGTGTCCCTATGAATTAGGGTTTGCATCCTTTCTTGGGCATCCTATCCACTTTGTGGGATCTAAGCTAGTCATTTCTTGAAGCATGATTTTTTCATAACTTAAATAGACCTAGCATATGCTATTCTACTCACAAATCATGTGTGCAACCTAATAACAATTGTGGATGTGACAAATACAACTATAGGTGATGATACAATGTACACAAGAGTGAGCCTGACTCTCACAAAATAATATCATCATAATAATTTGATGTCCGTGAAGTAAAACAATAATACACAATTATAAAATATATTGAAGCTCTCTACAATATAAATCACCATTAAATAAATTTGACACTTTAGCTTTGATCTTCTTTGAGTTTGGCCTTCACAAAATGCTGTTAATAGGGTAACTACCTCTTGACTAGATAATTTGTCATTTGATGAGGCATTTAGGAATGTCATATAGTAAGGAACATCGAAACTTTCTTGATTGTATGAGTTTAGTGCTCTTTAGCATGAGATATCATCTCTTCTTAAATAAGGTTGATCAAGGCAATATGAATCTCTAATAAAAGGATTTTAAATTGCTTCATCCCCTTTTAGTACATCCTTTTTATGCTTTGAGGACCATTTTTCAGTCTAAAAGGAATCATAATTAGTCTATCCATCATAATAGGATCTTCAGCCCATGGGATAATTGTAATTTCATCATTATCAACATCATCTTCTGAGTGTTTGGACTCTTCATCTAGACTTTGGGAATAGTCCTCTTTAGACACCTCTTTGGCTTCTACAAAGGCTTTCTAAGAGAAGAATATGCTTTTCATTTCAAATTCTTCTTTTGTCTCTAGCTCTAAAATGGCCATACAATAGGGAGAACAATACATGCAAGCTTCAATTTCTATTATCAAAACTGATTTTAGAGGTTACTCTTAGATTAGGACAAAGATATTCACCCATGGTCAATGAAAAAGGTATTAACCATATCCACTTCCTTCATATGCATTGGAACTTTATTGGTCGTTGATACATTTGTTTCTGAGTTGGCAATCCTCAATCCATGTCTTCTTGTCAAAATGTGTTTGAATCTTTTTCACCAAACAGAAGATAGCATTAACAACTTGCAGAAAGTTAGGTTAGGATTGAAATGTATTGAGATCCTTAATTAGATCATACTCCTTAATGGGTTTTGCTAGCTTTACCAAGTGGCTTGGAAATTTTAATAGAGTAAAAATACCTTAATGCCTTAGCCAATATTTAGCCTACTAGGGTTAAGTATTAAAGGCTAAGTTGTAACTTGCCAATGATTTTTTTTGCCATTTCTAATACTTCATGTTTGAGGTCTCAACCTCCCACCATCTAAGAGGGTGCATAATCTTGGCCACTATAGCATTGGGGTGCATACCATGCTACTATAGCCTCTCATCAACTGATTCTCAGTCATTAATG
Source organism: Lygodium microphyllum (assembly GCF_053477565.2). Classification (NCBI taxonomy): domain Eukaryota; kingdom Viridiplantae; phylum Streptophyta; class Polypodiopsida; order Schizaeales; family Lygodiaceae; genus Lygodium; species Lygodium microphyllum. Next base: position 39,264,212 of record NC_141162.1, on the reverse strand, counting down.
GTAATATGATTTCAACCTAGCCACCTTGGCTACGATTTCTTGGCAATTTAGTCTATTTTCTTATATTTTCAATTTTACAATTTGTTGCAAAAATTAGCTTCTTTACATTGGTATCATAGCAAATATTTGATCCAATGGGAATGTGATTTTCATGGTGGATCTGGTTACAAGACTAGGCATAGAGGGTAACTGAAGGACAAGAACTAGTTAGAGGATGACTTGACACATTTAAAACCGTGACTAGTTAAGGTTCTCTACAACAAGTCAAGACTAAGTTTGAGGATCTTGAAGAAGTTCTAAAAGAATAATGGCAGGTTCAATGTCATTTTAGTGGCTTGTGGTCAAATTGGGGCCATTTTGAGGGTTCTTGGACTTAACTTGAGTCTAAACAGGGTTTGGAAGAGTTAAACTATGGTTATTTTTTGAAGGAAGCTCCTCCTTACTTTTTCAAGATTCCTTGTGACAGCTTTCATGGAGATCTCTTCTCCTATCTCTTTCCCATGGCCATTATTCTTCATGTAACCTACAAAGGATGGTTGTTGAGGTGCTCTAGCAACATGTAGAATACCTATATGCCATGTCTCTAGCCCAACTTCAATGTGTGATGTAGGAGGAGGTTCTAGGATAGTTTGTGCTAGTTTTCAGCATGCCCCTACCCTCTTGAATTAGTCCATGACTTCATCTTCAAGCTATGCCCTCATTTACTTGATCATATGCAGCCTTGACATGTAGTATTAACCATCTCTTACTTGATATTTCACTCTTCATGAACCTTTGAGCTCTCATCATAATGCTAGCTATGGCAGAACCTAGACAACATGAAAATTTCAGAGATTTTTTAAATATTTGAGTCAATCTTGGTACCTTTGAGGTTCAAGAAGTGAAAGGCCAGCATCTACAACCGATTTTGGGCATGCATTGAAGCTTTAAAGCAAGATTGGAAGCATTTTCTCCATTTCAAATTGGGGAAAAATAGAGAAGCCATCAATTTCCATTAAATTTTTATTTATTGAAGCTTCAAAGCATGGGACTTTTGTTGTCTACAATTTGAGGAAGGCTATATTGAAGCTGCTCTATCAAGGATTGGCTTACATTGAAGCATCCCATCAAGATTGATGACATTTTCATCCTCTTGAACATGGAAATGTATGAAAATTCTTGAAATTCTTGATTCTATCAAGAATTAGGATTCTTCAAGGCTCAAAGGACCTTCTCCAACAAATCAGTGTGGACTTCTACTCTATTATGGGATTCTCTTAATTCATTGGAGCAATCTTTATGACTGGGAGGAGTTGAAGTTACATGGAAGCAATCATCATGGGACAAATTCTTTCTTGAAGCTAGCCTTATGTTCTTCAATCTTGATCCATTTGATAATGGATTGTGTTGAGAATTGATTGGTTGTGGTTTATCTACTGCTTTGCTTTTAGCTAAATCTCTCTTTTCATCCTATTATTTAATCAGTTCTACTGTTGATAAATAGAGATTGAGTGTAATAGATCCTCTTAAATTACCATTGAAGAGCATGTAGAATTCAACCTAGGACTGATTGTGACTGCTTTATGATTTCCCTTTTTTGCCCATTGATAAATTGATGCCCAATTAATTGCATAGTGCTATTCATTGCCTATCTAACTTGGAATTTGATTCGATGATTTAACATTGATGCTATAAGACTGAAATAATGATGAAAATAGTAAGTGGGATATTTGTAAAATTAGTGAGTTACTACAAAAGGGTAATGCTCTATCCTTAGTCCTTTCAATTCAGTCATTTCCTAATATCCACTTGCATTTCATTAAAGAATCCAAAAACTTTTTCAATCAATGCATAACATCCCTATTTGATTAGCCCATTAGAATGTACTTACAATATTGATTCCTGCGAGGAAAAAGCGGAGGCTAGGTGAATTGGAAAGACAATTGATTCTGACCCTGAAGGGGTGCACAACTCGACTTAAGGAGGAAGTTTGCACACCCCTGAAGCCTTGGAGCCCATGCAATTTTCAAGTTTAGGTGCAAGTACATGCCCATTGACATAGCTTGAAAATAGTACATACGTGATCAGCCCTATTCATATAGCTATAGGTGGTTGAAGTTCCATAGGAACAATATTGGAAGAGGTGCAGGCATCTCGTGTTCTCTGGATACCTATAGGTGGTCACTATTTCATAGGTTTATAAAGCAAGTACCTACCATTTCATAGGTCATTCTTGAGCCCTAAAGATTTCCCATAACTCTCTTCAAGTTGCTACAGGGTTTATAGGGGTTATTCTTACATAGAGTACTCCCACAGGGTCAAACATGGCACTTGTAGGTTGTGGACAGGGTGCACGAAACTTCTCTTTAGCACTAAATATCCTATTACAAAAAAAATTGTATTGATCCATATTGAGAACTTGACAGATATTTATGAAAGGGGATTCTTAGGATTTGATTTGAATAAAAAATTATGTCAATTGGATATTAGGAGCTCAAGTTATTACTGATTTGTTGATAGTAGATACAATAAAACAACACCCAGACAACATACATTGTGACACTGTCTATCATTGTTTCACCTAAAGTCTTCAACCAAACTTGGGATATTTTCAAATATTGTATATTATCATATAATAAGATTGTTGACAAGATATCTTTTGATCTTGTTAGAACATGCTCTAGGTACTCACTTCAATCCATTAAGTGCCTTCTTTAACCTGCACACACATGTGAAATATACTAAATCCTCATAATCAACTGGCTGCTCCATATACACTTTTCTTATAATTCACCATGCAAGAAGGCATTCTTGATATCCATTTGTCAAAAACTCCAACCTTGCCAAAGCAATCACACATTTAATAGTTGCCATCTTAACAATTGGATTGAATTTCTCTTCATAATCTATGCCATATGTTTGAGCATAGCCTTTTGCAACCAGTCTAGCTACATTATGCTTAATTTTATAGAGCCACTTATAGCCAATAGCTTTCTTTCCCTTCGGAAATATTACTAGATCCCAACTCTTATTGCCCTCTAATGCAACCATCTCCTCATCCATTAGCATCCTCAAAACAAGTGGGCTCAACATCCTCAACCACCTTTGTTATAAAAGCAAAATGATGAGTTGTATAACCTTCAAAAAAAAAAACTTTTAATAGGATATTTGATTGTGCTAGACATGTCTACCACTAAATCACTTAGTGGAGCTTTTCATTTACCATGTACTCTCTATACACCTAGTGTCTCGACTAAAGGAATACCAAAGTCATCATCCAAACTCTCTGAACCATTGGAATCTCCATCAAACTCCAAATGATTAGTAGATGCATCATTACCATCTGACACTTTCTTTTTCTCACTGTCTTTACTTGCAATACTAGTAGATACACTTGAAGATGTGGGACTACTCCTTAGTCTTCTATACTAAGAGCTAACTATAGATGTAGTACTAGATGACATTTCTAGTCCACTAAAGCTATGTAATTCTTGCTTTTCTTTATGCATATAACTATCATGGTCATCATCAGCAATGCATCACCACTAGATGTATAGCAATTGCTCATCTCATAAAAAATAACATCCCCACTGACTTTGAACTTATTGTGACATGGTTATAATGATGATACCCTTTCTACTCTAAAGAGTACCTAATTAAAATACATTTTCTAGCCTTTAGATCAAGCTTTTTTTGCAATTGATCTAGCACAAACACCATATTGGGGAATATGGGAATTTCCCATAAGTTTGGGACATGTGGTCAAATCTTTTTATTTATCATAACTTGAACATTGTAACTCCAAATCAAACATTCTATAACTCAATAGATTCCATTTTTCAAGCACTTTCCAATGATAGGTCACATCATATGGTTTTGAAAAACTTATGGGCATGTTATCCGGGTGCCATATTTTTAGTATTTAAAAAATGAAAAACTCACTAAAATTGTGTTCACATGAAAATATGTAATATAATCAAACACTTTCAAGTGTGACATATTGGGCTTCTTGCTTGTAAAGCATTCTTTAGGGGTCATCACATGAGCTGTAACTGTAGGAGTTTTGTGCATAATATATACATAAGTATGAATATCTTCAGAACAAAAATGTTTTGGCATATTTTTTTAGCCATCAATGCCCGTGCAACTTTTGCAATATATCTATTTTTTTCTTTTTGCGACCCCGTTTTGCTGTGGGATATACTTACTTGCAAGTAAATTGATCTCAAGAAGTCATTGAACTCATTATAGAGAGGCACTCTTCCACTCTATTTTGTTGGGGTAAAGGCTCCTCCGCCTAGCTGCTTGTGTATTACTACACTGATAGTATCCGCGCCTACACATTGTAGGCGGTGGGCGCTCGCCACCATCACTTTATTCTTTATTCTTTTAGTGATAGATGAATAAAGGGAAGGCCAGCCACACATTGTGACTGTTGAAGTTCCCACATTGTGAGTCTCTCTCTCTCTCTTGCTCTTGCTCTCCCGCCATAGCTCTCATCGTGCAAGCTTCGATCCTTCTCACCTTTCGAGCTTGGTCCGTGACTCCTTTAGCATTCATTCGAATCCCTACACCATTGGTTCTCACTATTGCTAGCCATATTCGACTCCTTTGAGCTCCGATCACTCCCCGGCTTTTTGAACACCTACCGGGCCCATTTGGGCATCCTTAGGGCATTGCTTTAGAGATATTGGAGCTCTCTTTTATTATTTCACTTTAGTCCACAGGTTTTGTGAAGTAGGGTAGCCATGTCCTGTTGCTTCTTGTGATTTCTACACTCTATCAGTGACTTTGCCCTTCAAGAGGGAGCTCCTAGGGGTCCTTGACTACCCCCCCAACCTTGCCTTGACCTTGCCTAGCCCTTCCATAGGCCCCAAATTAGTTTGCACCATTACGTGACTTGTACGAGTATCTTCCTCAGCTTGACATTGGTCTTTTCTAGATACTCCATCCATTGGGTACTTGGGTAGGTCTCATTTGATGCCTAGAAGTATACTTAGAGCCTAACATTGAAGCATTGAGCATTGGTATTGATTTGAGTCTGATTTAACACTATTTTGGAACTGTCATAGTAGTCCATAGGCTATTATAAATAGTGTTACACCAACATTTGATGCTACATCTTGGTTGGCATTGATATTTGATACCTGGTTGGTCCTGAATGTTAGGGGAATGTATGCCTATTGATTGGCCATCATTTGGAGCTCATTTAGTGGCTTGAAATACTCAGTTTTACACAATAAATCATTGCTATACACTCTAGGATTGAAGCTTATTTAGTCACTTTATGCTTTGCCTATTGGTCACGGGTGCTTCTCGGGTGTTTCATATGACTATTAAGATGCAAATGAAGGTTGAAAAATGCTTTGGATGGTTTAGGAATGTATTTTGAGCCTTATTTGAGCTCCGTATTGGTTGGTATTTACTTAATATTGGTCTACACTGGCATGCTTTGTGACAGAGGTTATAACTATGGTCTATGTATGATATTACCTACACATGCTAGTTACATTGTTTGGACTTGAGTGCTACTGGAGCTTCATTTGGGATTGAATTTGGATATTCTAGAGCTTATTTTAGTCTTTCTTTGGCTCATTAGAGATTGATTGGGATTGTCTTCATGACATTGGATGCTATCATTGAAATACTTGACTGCTCATATGCTGTGGATGTCTTAGTGATGTATGATCTTGGATACTCCATCACTAGTGCTCTTATATGCTTTTTTTGAGATTATTTGCTTGACACTTATGGATTTTGTGTCAGTGGGAGTGTCTTTGTTTGCTTATCCGAGCAGTGCGGGTTATGCATATTGAGCTTTTGGATCTTTGAGACCGGGATCTCCTCATAAGATGATGTATGGTTGATATACCTTGGTCTATGTAGATGTACTTGGGCTGATTCAGCTTTGTATTCATTGAGCAGACATTGACTTGTGTCAGGTCTTGGTAGTGGTATGTACATTTTTCCCTGTTGATGTGGGGGGGTATGCTGACTTTACTGATGGACTTTTTCTGACATGCTTGGGTATTGGCTCATATTAGTTTGACTGTTACATGCTTTTTTATGCCCACTTGATGCTGGTTTTGCATTAACAATCAGTGATTGACTTTGAATATTGGGTTTTGCCTACTATCAGCTCTCATTATACAATGCAATCATAAATTATAGTAAGCATATATCTCCCGATTGTCATGTATTTTTCATGCTAAATCATATTGTTTTGATGTACTTTTGATGGTACTTGGTGGATAGCATAATTAAATACTCGTTTCTCACCATTTTGCCTTTTTTTTTGGTTTTTTGGTCATTTTTTGCAGTTTATAGCAAGCAGTTTTGAACTGTCTGCACTGTTTCAGCTTGCAGTATGGCATCTTCTTCCACTGATAGTGCTATCTTCAACATCGCTAAGCTTGATGGCACGAACTATGCCTATTGGAACAACCAAGTTTGGCAAATATTGGTGCAGAAATTGCAGATAAAGCCAATAAGGTTGAGTGGAGAGCACCTTGAAACTATGACTAATGATGAATGGATAGAGCTTGATGAGTTATGCAAGTCCACCCTCATCTTGTCTCTAACTAAACAATTGCATTACATTGTGGTTGAGGAAGCACATAGTGCTTGACAGTTTTGGGATAAGATCAAGAATCTCTATAACAAGCAAAGTCCTGCAAGTCAAATGTATTGGCTGAAATAACTTATGGATCTCCGTGTGAAAGAGAATGTGACCATGTCAGCTCATTTGAGCGAGTTTCATGCTATTCTTAAGAACTTGTTTTTATAGGGTATTGATTTCAAAGAGGATGTCACTCTGTTGTTATTGCTTGGAACTCTTAATGAGTCTTGGGATGTATTCCGCACTGCCTTGTGCTTCTACCACTACTCTGAAGCTATCTAATGTTGAGAGCTCTCTTCTGCAAGAAGAGAAAAACCATAAGAATTTGGATGTCTCTCGTGTGTCTCATGCTTTGACAGTTAGAGGCCGACATGATGGAAATGCAAAGAATGATTGTGGTAATGGCCATGGACAGGATTTGCAAAAATCTCAGTCCAAGTCGCATGGCAAGTCGCAGAGTAAGTCTTGTGGGAGAAATGCAAATCTAACTTGTCATCATTGTGGGAAGAAAGGCCACATAAGCCCACAGTGTCATGAATTACACATTGAAAGGTGCAAAGAAAAGGGGAAAAAGAATGTGTAGGAAAAGTCTTTTGATCACAGCATAGTACTTGCTAAGTCAAGTGTTAAAATTGAAGAGATCAGTGTTATGCAGCCTGAGGATAGTGATAGGGATTATATCCTTGCAGCAGCTTCATCTAATGCTTCATAGATGATAGAGATACACTCTATATATACATAGTATTGGCTCATAGACTCAGGTGTTTCCTTTCATGTAACACATTGCCACCAAGAGTGGTTCCATTCATACCGTTCTATTTTGGGTTTTTATGTGCTTGGGTGATGACAAGTCTCTTGAGATTGTCGGCATTGGTGATGTAGTTTCGTTTTGGCAGTAGTTTTGTTATGCATAATGTACGTCATGTACCTGCATTGACATGTAGTCTCATGTCCACTAGACAGCTTGATGATGCATGTTATCATGTATCTTTTGGAGACTCTGCATGGAAGATTACTTGTGGCACGCTTGTGCTTATGAGAGGTGCCAAGGCTAGTAGCCTCTACCCTTTAGTTGTTTCTGGATATCTATAATTGATCATGTTTTGTTTGTGGAGTGTTTACCTTATGTATCTCTTTGGCATGCCTGTTTGGGGCACACGCCTGTTAAAGGAATGAAAATGGTTTTTGGTTTGCACTACTTACTGCCCCTTGACTTTTCTCATTTTGATTCTTGTGATCATTGTCTTTATGGCAGGAAAACTAGGTCTATGCATAAGAAATCTAGTATGTCATGCATGAATGAGCCCTTGGCTTTGGTACATTTTGATGTCTATGGGCCCATGCCCTGTTAGTATATGGGTAGTGTGAAGTATTTTGTTACCTTCATAGATATTTTTTCATATAAGGTATGGGCTTATTCCATAAAGCAGAAGTTCAATGTCTTGGTAGTTTTTAAGAGATGGCTTGCTGGGCATAGGCTAAAATGCCTTAGGATAGATAATGAGGGCGAATATGTATCATGTGCTTTTGAGCAGTTATGTGATGAGAGGGTTATTAAGCATTGGTTGACTACCCCTTACACCCCTCGCTAGAATGGTATGGCTGAGCAAATGAATAGGACTGTCTAGGAAAGGGTTCACAGTATGCTTAGCCATGCATGCCTACCCCAACACTTTTGGGCTGAGGCAATTACAATTGCCTTGCATATCATTAATAGATCACCCTATAGTGGCCTTGATTTTCAGGTTGCAGAGGAGGTATGGATAGGAAAGCCTCCCTCTTATGCGCATTTACCTGTCTTTGGATATGAGGCATTCTACCATATGCCCAAGGGAAAGCTTAACAAGCTGGATCCTAAGAGTGTTAAATGGATATTCCTTGGATATGGAGATGCATGAGAGATGGGTTATCATCTTTGGGATCTGTAGCTGTGGAAAGTCATTCGCAGCCATGATGTAGACTTTCATGAAGACAAGATGCATAGGTAGTTTGAGAGAGTCGTGGAGATACACAGGGTTATATTTCAAGAGGAGCCACATGCTCTCGTACAACCACTTGGATACCTTGCAATAGCAGCAAATGCTCATGGCTAGGGTGTTGGACAGAATGTTGGGCAGGTAACAGAGCCTGCAATGTGGCATTTTTCTTGAGATAGACGTCCACCTGATAGATTTGAGCCCTCCATGCACTATGTTTTGGTTACAGATGTAGGAGAGCCTCTCACCTATGATCAAGATATGCACAGGAGTGACAGCCACTATAGGGAGAGGGCTATGCAGTCTGAGATAGACTCCTTGCACAAGAATATGACTTGGGATTTGGTTTCCTTGCATGCTGGTAAGAAGGCTCTGCCATGCAAGTGGGTATACAAGCTGAAAAGTACCCTGGACACCCCAAGCTAGCATATAAGGCTAGATTGGTAGTAAAGGGTTTTAAGCAGGAGCATGGTGTTGACTTTGATATGGTCTTCTCTGCTATGGTTAAGATGACCACCCTGTGCTTAGTCTTAGCTTTGATTACACAGCTTGACTTGGGCTTGTACTAGATGGATGTCAAAGTGGCTTTCTTACATGGGGACTTGCATGATGAGATTTACATGGAGCAACCTAAGGGCTTGTAGAGCCTGGCAGGGAGCACCTAGTGTGCAAGTTGAAGAAAAGTCTTTATGGTTTGAAGCAGGCACCTAGGGAATGGTATCATAAGTTCAATGCCTTTATGCAATCACAGGGCTACTATTGTAGTGTTATGGATCCGTGCTTGTACAAGAAGAAAGCCCGTGATGATTCTTTGCTTATTTTGGTACTCTATGTGGATGACATGCTATTAGCAGGGAAAGCTCATGATGAGCTAGGTGCTCTTGAGACTTTGCTTAAGAAGAGCTTTGAGATGAAGGATCTATGACATGCCTCTCACATACTTGGTATGCACATTACACGCGACAGGCATCATGGACTTCTCTACTTGTCACATAGGGAGTATATTCATAAAGTCCTTGAGCACTTTCGTATTCAAGACGTGAAGCCTATTGGCTATCCATTGCCTTCTTATGTGAAGGTATCACATGCGGATTGTCTACATATAGATGAGTAGAGGGCCGAGATAGCCAAGATTCCCTATGCATCCACAATGAGCAGTCTTATGTATGCCATGATAGCCACTTGTCCAGATATTGCCTTTGCAGTTGGTGTTGTGGCATGCTACATGACTACACCTAGCAAGAAGCATTGGAATGCCATGAAGGGTATCATGAGGTACCTGAAGGGCACTACAAATGTGTGTATATGCTATGGTAACCGAGATACAAGAGTCGTGGGGTACACTAACTCTGATTATGCAGGACATGCAAATAGTAGAAAGTCCACTTCTAGCTATGTGTTCACCTATGCTGGAGGTGCTATCTCTTGGATGTCCAGGAGGGTATAAAAGTGTACGGCTCTTTCCACCACTGAGACTGAGTATGTTGCAGCCATTGAGGCTTGCAAGGAGGCCATATGGTTAGGCCATTTGGTTCATGACCTTGGAATTGATGCTATCCCTACATTGCATTTGGATTCTATAAGTGCTATTCAGTTAGTCAAGAATCCAATCTTCCATGCGAAGACAAAACACATTTAGGTGAGATATCACTTCATACATGGGGTCATTGAGGACAAGTCTGTTGACCTTGTTAAGATCTTGGCTGACCAGAATCCTATAGATATGCTCATCAAAAGCCTCTATATGAAGCGCTTTACCTTTTTCAGGAGATTGATGGACATGGGATGAGATGACATCTTTTCTCATCCTATTGTACATGTGTACATGTTGTACTATCTTTTCTTTTTCTTTTTCACTCCTCACTAGGGCAGATTCGCCTTTAAGTGGGAGGTTATTGGGGGTAAAGACACCTTCGCCTAGCCACCCGTATATTACTACACAGACAGTATCCACGCTTGCACACTACAAGCGGCGGGCACACATCATCGTCACTTTATTCTTTATTCTTTTAGTGATAGATGAATAAAGGGAAGGTCGATCACACATTGTGGCTGTTGGAGTTTCCACATTGTGAGTCTCTCTCTCTCTCTCTCTCTCTCTCTCTCTCTCTCTCTCTCTTTCTCTCTCTCTTTTGCTCTTACTCTCGTGCCATAGCTCTCACCATGCTGCAAGCTTTGATCCTTCTCACACTATAAGAAATTTGCCCCCGTCGTTGCAAAAAACGTTCGGTATTAGCGACGCCATAGAATAATTACTATCACTGTCGTATATGTGATGTTGAAAGCAACACAAATAGCGACACGTGCAGTAAATTTGCGACACTAATAGCGATGGTAACAATGATTTATTTATTTTTTGGTGTGGCAGGGCAGCACAAATAGCACTATGTGCTTTATTTGGGCCATATAAAAGAGTTTTAATAATGTGTACAATGCTCATCTAAATGAAGGCAAAGTGTACTTGAATCCATAATATTGATACATAAAATAAATACAAGATCGCGTAATGAAAGTGACGGTACAATCATGGCAAGATACAAAGGATGATAATAACATAGTGTATAGAAAATGCCTACATAAATCACATGACCAAAAAAGAAAAGCATGTGCACTGCACGGATCCAAGGGCAAGCTGTAGATCCTCACCATCCGAAAGCTCGTTCTATCACAAAGGAGCATCAAACGGACTTTGCAAAAAAAGAAACAACTACACATCAGTCCACCATACAATAATGCATTTTAATTAAAATTAGTAACTATAGACAAGAAAGATGAGTGACTTACAAGGCCACCGGGTCCATACAATCGGTCGATCAATGCAGTGAGATCGTGTTTCTCTACATATCAACTCTCTAGGCTGGTGGGATCGCGGTTCTTAATGGAGTGCTGCAAAGAAAACAAAATACAACTATTAGAAATACGATTGCAAAAAAAAAAAGCAAGTAGAACAAAAGAAATACTTAAAACGTCCTCCAGATAAGTCTTGTGGCCGCCACTTCCAAGATGATGGGCCACTCATGCTTCCAGTTGTGCCCTCGTCGCCTTCTTGCGCTACTATCTCCAATGTCCTGGAGAATTTGTAGCCTCCTCCCTAAGTCGGCGCTAGTCATCTGTGTCTAGCTACTTGGGCTTTGAGGCCCCACTTAAGTGCCTTGCGTGCGTCTGATTATTTGTGTGACACGTATGCACGCATTCACTCCATTATCCAGACTGTGGAAAACCTATCTATTGTGACGAGTATCGAAAACTCCTCATGCAAAGATGCTACTATGTAGTCCTTGCTCCCCTTCGGTATGTTCTTCCAATGATCTAAGAAATTGTGCTGAAAAACTTGCTGGCACTACTCTCTCATATGAGCCATCACCCTCCTCCCCTCGTCATTCATGATGATGGCTCCTATTCTATCATCTACAAGGTATCCATACCCCTCTGGGGTATGCCTAAGATGCATCCTCTCCCACCTGTCACCACACTCCTAGGCATATCCAGGAGACCCCTCCACATCTGGTGTACCTACAAGGGTAGTATCTCTTGGAGTAGCACCCATAGGGGTGCCACCTACGATGGCTGAGCAAAAGCTGGAGTGATTGGAGTAGACGTCCCCACAGGTGTGACAAATCCCATAGGTGACACAACTCTAACAGAACGACAAGATGGAGACACTGCATCGGTACCTCCACAACAACCACCTAAGCCACGCTCTCTCAAATCTGCACAAGAGAGAGGAGTATCACTTGTATCCTGAGCCAATCGCGGGCTCACTGCATCTATATCTCCACAGCATCCCCCAGAACCACTCCCTCTGTCCGGCCCAAGTCCGTCCGGAGCATCGACCTCATCTATTGAAAACTAAAGCATCACAACGCACCGAAGTAGATCTAACAAAAGGCCCTGATGGCATCCAAGATAGCTCCTGGTCTGCCATATCTCTGAATCGAGCCATCTGATCTAGAGACATACGTGTGAAGATCTCCTGTAGCTCCTCATCGCTCATTCCTCAACTCATCGTGCTGATCTGAATATCCACAAAGGTCACCTGCACAAATAAAAATTGATGTTAGCATTATCAATATAAATTAAGCAAAGCACGTTAATATAAATCTTAAAAAAATGATCTTACTTAAAACGCATATCTTATGTATCCTTATAAGCGATTCATCAACGAATTGAGTAGGTGGATGCTCCAAGTATGAAGTACCCTATGGTCCCATGTTAATCTCCTGACACAACTCCGCATACACTAGAAGGTCGATAGACAGGTCATCACAAAATGATAAGTCCACCTCGTTCTCAAAGAATTCTTGGACTCATGTATTTCCATCATTGTTACTCGATTCTGGCTCCTCTACATGCTCCAAGCTTTCAGCGGTCTCCACCTCTTGTAATATCGACCTCTCTATTTGCATACTATCCTCATCTATGTTGGGAACATTGCTTTGATCATATACTCTCGCACTTTGGGGAGCTAAATGTATAACATATCATCATCGAGGTTGTCGGGGGTTTGGATAGAAAATTACATGTTTAAAATCACGTACAAGAGAGATTTAACTTTTTTGACATGTACCATGTTGTAATAAAATTTAAAAAAAACAAGAGTTCATGTACTTGTTCACAATGGGCCGGTAATACAAATGTGTTGCGCAAATCTTATTTTGAGAAATCTCAATGCGAACTGTTGCTCTAGCTCCTTCAAGTACTACTCTATCTTATCTATAATAGTGTTTGGATCCGTTGCTCGTCGTCGGCTCTTTTGCTTGAACTTTGCCATGATACCACAATCTATTGTGGAGCGCATTTTGTCGATACGCTTCATGTGAAAATGTCATCCGCATGACCATGCCACACTGTATATTTTGTACTGTATATTGAAATATCAATTAGTTGTCGCATATAAAATGTAGATACGACAAACCCTAAACACGTCGTTACCTTTGGACTACATCCCCTCGAGAATTTCTACTCCTCAATTGAGACATCCGCCCCTTTGCAAGACACTGTGGTCAAAGATCCATGCAACCATCACATTGACATAAACCGCGGTATCTTCTCCATGCCCTTGAGATATTGAATCGATCGATGATGCGTACTACGTCGAAATTCAGATCGCGCTTCTTCTCGATATTTCCTAGGTTGCTCGTACCTAGCGAGCCACGTCTCCATGGAGACATGGTGCAACATACAAAAGCGATTCAATTTCTCCTCCATTGCAACATCCATTCTTTTTTCTATCCCATTTCTAACCACCACATCTCCGGTCAGTCTATCATGCCTTCAAATGTTGTTGTAGTCCATGCCAAGCTTTCGTAAAACATGTCGCACGTCATCACGAGACTTAGGCATGGTATTTGCAAGTGGTAATATATGATACTTCAGTAACCTGAAAAAAAAACATAAAAAACCTTGAAAAAGAAAGTGGTAATATATGATACTTCAGTAACCTAAAAAAAAGCATAAAACACCTTGAAAAAGCACATTTTTTTAATGATAGTGTCGAAAAGAAATCAACGAAGCATACGTACAAGGTACATGAACAACTCGGTCACACTTGCATTGCTCCACCCATATTTTGCTTGCACACGTAATAGGAGTGCAAGCAGTGTCTTCAGGCGAGATACTCGATTGACACCCATCATATAATGGTATGGATGCTTCCTCTCTAAGTGGATCAGATGTCTCGACATCCATGGGCATCAATGCATTGATCATTGCCTCCATCTCAGGCTCCAAGATTATAGGAAAGTCTGAAAGGTTGCATGTCTCCTCTACTATTGATGGTATCAATTGGGTCGTACCTCTGTGGTGGATTGGCTCACACACTCCATCCATCATCGCACGCCCATGAACTCTTCTAACTGGCCGCAAAGGATGTACTTCTCCTTTGGATGAGACATCACCTTCCTGTAATAAATTTTCCGGCCACATCCAATGTTTTTGTATATGATATTCAATTATTTTGCGAATACAATGCAAGATTGATATATACTTTTCTTACTGTTTGCTCAAAATCTGAGATCGCATGATCAATGATCTCTGATTGAAAATCATTGAAGCTTGTATGTGTTCTATAGACAATTGACGTTTTTGTCTAATTGCCAGCTTACATTGAGAGCAAGGGCATGGGACACGCTGATTAAGATACGCCTTGCGATCTTGAACATCACAGCCTTCATTGTTTTCCATTTGGTCTACGTTACGAAAAACAATTTGTTTTTGTTATCATTCTTTTTTTCTTTTTTAAATAATTTGAGAAGGGATTTCTTCTCTTGTAACTCAACAAAATTAACGTATGTAAAGTCTCTACCCACCTACGGGCGAGAGTCTACAGTATGTAAAGTCTAATATGCTATGCATGGGAACGAGGGAGTAGCTACCCTATGTTGGAGCGTTTTTCGTCCCATGGTATGGCACTGGACTTCGCCACCTTTTTTCGTTTGTGTGCACCTTTAACAAAACCTCTCTCTCTCTCTCTACTACTACTACCAGTATTATTACTAGTACTCGCCTTCCTGAAGCATCGAACACACCCAAGATGCACCCTAAGCAAAACCTCTCTCTCTCTCTCTCTCTTTAGTACTACCACTACTACTACTAGTACTCACATTCTCGAACGCACCAAAGGTGCACCTTTAACAAAACCTCTCTCTCTCTCTCTCTCTCTCTCTCTCTCTCTTTATACTGCTACCACCACCACCACCACCACCACCACCACCACCACCACCACTACTACTACAAACAAGAAAAGAAGAAGTTAAAGAACAAGATCGTACCCTCTCTTTGTTTTCTATCCATTCATTCTCCTCTCTCCCTCTCCCTCCCTCCCTCTCTCTCTCTCTCTCTCTCTTTATTATGTTTCATGTTTATTCCCTCTCTCTCTCGTTCTTTCTTTCTTTTTCTCTCTTTCTCTCCCTCTCTCATTTCCTTTAACAAAACATCTCTCTCTCTCTTTCTCTCTCTCTCTCTCTCTCTCTTTCTACTACTACTACTACTACTACTACTACTACTACTACTACTACTACAAATAAGAAAAGAAGAAATTAAAGAACTACTACTACTACTACTACTACTACTACTACTATTATTACTACTACTATCACCACCACTACTACTACCACTACAAATAAGAAAAGAAGAAATTAAAGAACTACTACTACTACTACTATTACTACTACTACAAACAAGAAAAGAAGAAATTAAAGAACAAGATCTTACCCTCTCTTTGTTTTTTATCTATTCATTCTCCTCTCTCTCTCCCTCTCTCTCTTTCTCTCTTTCTTTATTATATTTCATGTTTTTTTTTTCTCTCTCTCTCTCTCTCATTCCTTCTTTATTTTTTTATCTTCCTCTCCCTTTCTCATTTTCTCTCCCTCTCTCATTTCCTCTCTTTCTCTCTCAGTACACATCATTTTAAACAAAAACAAGCAAAAGAAAATGATAAAAAACAAAAACAAATCAAGAGGGAACAATGCACTCATTGCAAAGGCTCGAGGATGGATTCGGCAGCTCCTCTTCACGACAGCGGCTCCTCTTCATCCTTTGTGCATTTCCTCCTCTTCTTCGCAAACGGTGGCGGTGGCGGTGAGAAGCTCTCCTTCTCCCTCATTCTCTCCCTCTCCCTCTCAAACCGCAAGATGCAGTTTTCTCTCCTTTTCGCTCCCTCTTTTGCTTCTTCGCGCAAAATGTTGCGCTTGGGTTTCGGCCCGCTTTTTTTCGCTCGAGTACCATCGCTACACAAATAGCGATGTCGCTAATTTGCATAAAAAATGGCTGTCACTATACTCCTATATCTTTGTAGTGTCACCTTTCATATTTGACCTCACAAGCACTTAACTTTCAAGCCTGTTTCTATTTCAATAGCAACCTTGAAAATTTTAAGGTGCTCAAATACATCACTCTTTGCTTTCATAAAATATACCCATAGCTTTCTTGAATAATCATCAATAAACATGACAAAATGTTTTGTGTAGGCCCCCAAATATTTGTATGCATAACATTAAGTATATTCATGCTCACATCTCTATCATGCAAAAAAGATTGTCTTGCCTGCTTACTAAACAAACATGCTTCATACACTTGATAAAATTTTACAACTCTAAAAACAAGCAATTGTGTAAGTAATCCTTTGGAATGCATTAACTTTAACCTTTATACATTTGCATATTCAATATGTTTGTGTCATCTTTTAATGTTTACAACAACCACTCCTTTTTCTTTAGCATACATAACAACATTCATAGCATGAATTTCAACATCTAAAGTGAACATGCACTCAAGTCTACTTCCTTTTGTGACCAACCTATGCTTCCAATGTGTGAGATTGGGTGGTATGAATCTTTGTCTATTTGCTTTGTGACATGAATCTTTGCAACCAACTTGCACCTTTTCACATAACAAGAATTACATATAATACATCTAATAGACTCTTTCTCCAATCATTATGCAAGGACAAATATACTTTTTCAATATGTGAGATTGGGTGGCACGAATCATCACCCGTTTTGCACACAATCTAGATTTTGTAAATCCTGCATCTCTCCAAACCATTTAACATGATTGATCATGTCACAGAGTGGACTAGAGAAGGAGAAAGAGGAGAGAGAGAAGATGAGGTGCAGAAGAGAGAGAAAGAGAGTGATGAGGAGAGAGAAATACTAGAAAAGGAAAGAGAAAGATAGAAAGAGAGAGAAGGCAACCATGAAAGTTGAGAAAGAGAGAAGATGAAGGAGACTTGTATTATAATAATGATGATAAAAAATCAAGTCCCTTATATCTTTTATACCAGCCAATGTAGGTGGTATTTTATCCCCATTATTTTATTCCCCCCTCTCTTACATTCTATCCCCACCAAAAGGTTTTTGCCCTCAAAAACAAGTTGGAAACTTATTACAAAAGACATGGTGGGGGTAGACCAGAGTACTACTCTGCTACAAACATTACAAGGGTTATTTGATGGAATAAGGGATAATTGTTGATGTATAAGGGTCATTGATCACATATGATATATGGGTATGATTGGGAAATGATAAAATTTAAATATTGACCCATATTCTCTAAGAAAATAAAGGTTGTAGGCAGTGGACAACATGTTGTCTACTATAGGACCTTACTATAATAAATTAGAGGCAACTTTTTGTAGAGAACTCTGATCAAGGTGTTTGATACATAGAAATAGAGTTTTTAACGAGTACTTTCAGGTTGCGTAAGACACTAATTGCTTTTCATAATTTATAATAAAATCTAGTTCAAAATAGAAGGATGTCTACAAGTTATCTGGATTGGAAGATGCCATAATTAGTTAAATTTCAGCCAAGCTAACTTCCAAAAGATGGGGGGAACTCTTCCACAACTGAAGCTGGTATCCAAGAAGCTTTCTCAAGTGGTAAACCTTGTCACTTTATCAAATATTCCATGATGGACGGAGTACGAAGCTTCTTTT
The DNA here is from genome assembly GCF_053477565.2 of Lygodium microphyllum. Taxonomy (NCBI): domain Eukaryota; kingdom Viridiplantae; phylum Streptophyta; class Polypodiopsida; order Schizaeales; family Lygodiaceae; genus Lygodium; species Lygodium microphyllum. The sequence continues at coordinate 39,246,202 of NC_141162.1, read as the reverse complement.
CTCTTTGGCCAATGACTACCTCCTCTGGAATGCATTGAATGATGCCTTCTTCATCCATGGGGGGAAGCACCTTATGTAATGCTGATAATCCAATAAAGAGCTTGAGCTAACTCACATGAAAGACATTGTGAATCCTAGTAGAAAGAGGTAATTCCAATCGGTATGCTAAGTCACCCACTTTCTTCATGATCTTGTAAGGTTCGTAGAATCTCCAAGCTAGTTTGTTGTTAGACCCATCTTTAAGAGTGGCATACCTAGACTTAAATACTTTCAATAATACCAATTTCCCTTCTTGAAACTCAATGTCTTGTCTCTTCGCATCAACATAAAGCTTCATTTGATCTTGAGATTTCTTCAAATTTAGTTTGCATTGTTGAAGTAAGGCCTGCATTCGATCCAATTCTTATTTACTTTGATGATTGATTGAAAATGACCGTTGGAAGAGGGACCTTGTATCCATATAAAGCCTCAAAAGGAAAAAATCCAATGGTAGAATGAGTGGAGTTATTGTAGGCAAACTCAGCCAAGTGTAGCCAGGAATCCTATGCATGCTGAACATCATGGCAAAAATGCCTCAAGTAAGTTTCCAGCCACTTATTAACCCTCTTTGTTTGGCCATCTGTCTATGAGTGGTGGGCTATAGAGGTAGCCAATTTAGTGCCCATTGAGCTGAATACCACCTCTTAAAAGTTGCTCATGAATTTGGCATCTTGATCATGTACTATGACCTACGGTAATCCATGCAATTTAAACACATATTCCATGAACTGGCTGCTACTTGTGATGCAGTATATACTAGACCTTTGTAGGAATAAAATGAGCTGCCTTAGTAAGTCTGTTCACCACTACATAAATGCTATTCCACCCTTTCTTAGTGAGAGGCAATCCCATGATAAAGTCCATAGTGATGTGTGTCCATTTTCCTTCAGGAATGGGCATTGGTAGTAGCAACCCACTTGGATTTGATGTGTTGTCCTTGTTTTGTTGACATGGCACATAGCTTAAGACAAATTTCTTGACATCTCCCCAAACGGCTTTCCAATGAAAACTTTTGGCAATTTCATCATAGTTTTTAAACACCCCCAAATGGCTAGATGTAGGTGTTGAATGCATCTCCTACATGATCTTTTGCTTGAATGGGGAAGTGTATGGAATAGCAATTCTGCCTTGAAACCATAAGAGACCATTTTTAAGCTAAAATGGGGAGTTCTCCTTGTAATGACATTGCTGTAATTTCTAAAAAATATGGTTGAAATCAACATCCAACAAATAGGCCTCCTGAAGCTCATCTATCCAATCACTGTGAAGTTCCATGATAGCTGAGACCTTGCATGCCCACATTCTTCATAGGGAGTCAGCCACTACATTGTCCTTACCATGCGTATGTGCAATATCAAAATCATAGTTCTGCAAAGTGGCTACCCACCTATAGTGGTTGGGAGTGAGATTAGACTGGGATAAGAAATACTTGAGTACCTTGTGGTCACTTTTAACTCTAAATTGGCTTCCATATAAATAATGGTGCCACTTTTTAATAGCATGGAGGATTGCTAGCATTTTCTGGTCATAGACATTCACCACCATCTCATCTTCAACAAGTTTATGGCATTCAAATGCAATCACCCCATGTTTCTATAAAAGTATTGCACCTATACCTCTCACACTAGCATTACACTATATAGTGAACTCCTTGGAAAAGTTAGGGTAGACTAGAATTGGGGCTGAAGTGAGCAAGTCCTTTAACTGTTTTAAACTCCTATCTGCATTACTATCCCAAAAAAAGTCTTCCTTATTAAGTATGTCAGTAAGAGGAGCTGCAATAATTGCATAATTCTTGATAAACTTGTGGTAAAAGGAGGAAAGACCCAGAAATCCTCTCAAAAAAGTAGTGTTTGGAGGGGTAAGCTAGTCTCTAACACAATGCACTTCCTTTGGGTTAGCCTTAATACTTGCCTCACGAACAATATGGCCGAAGTACTCTACCTCAGTCAATGTAAAATACCATTTTGACTCCTTGGCAAAAAGTCTATGGGGTCTCAGTATATCAAACACATGTCTCATGGGTGAAAGATGAGCTTCCAATGAACAGTTGTAGATAAGGATATCATCAAAGAAAACCAACAAAAATCTGAATAAATATGGATGAAGTATCTCGTTCATTAAACTTTGAAAATTTGTAGGTGCATTGGTCAATCCAAACGGCATGAGTAAGAAATGATAAAGTCCCTCGATCAGTCCTAAATGATGTTTTGACCTCATCCCCTTCACACATACGGATTTGATGATAGCAAGATCTTAAATCAATCTTTGTAAAGTACCTAGCTTCCTTGAGTTCATCAATCAGATCATCCACCCTAGGTATGGGATATCTATTCTTCACAGTAATCTTGTTTAAATCTTGATAATCGATACACATCCTGAATGAGCCATCTTTCTTCTTGACTAGTAAAACATGTGAAGCATATGGGGAAGAGCTAGGCTTGATGAATCACCATTCCAACACTTCTTTAATCTACTTAAAAACCTCTTCTCTTTCACATTTGGACAATTTGTAGGGTGGTTTATTCACTAGCTTTGAATGTGGCTCTAAATCTATGGGATGGTCAACTGCTCTTTTGGGGGGTAGTGCTGTGGATAATTGAAACAAGTCCTTATACTCTTCAAGGAGGGCTTTCAATGTTGAATTATTCACTGTTTTGTTGGGCTGATCTAAAGTATCCTTATTTAATTGTAGTATAAAGAGTTGGGAACACCTCTTAAAAATTTCTTGAGTTGTTTCGTGGTAATGAGCTGAAATTCAATTTTGTTTTGGATTCCCTACAAATGAATGAGCTGTCTAACACTAACAAACTCCATCTACATCAATGAAAAATCCATGGTAATTGTGTCTAAATTTTTCATTGACCAGTCACGACCCAAGACTACATCTATAGGCCCCATCTCTAATGCAATTAAATCCATTTGCTATCCAAAATTTTCAACCAGTTGTATATGCATAGCAGGGCACATTTGAGTGCTTATTTCCTCATCTCTATTGGCAACTTGCACCTTTAGGAGGTTGTTGTAATTCTGTGGGAAAACACTTCAACTTATCCATGTCTACTCTATTGATGAAGCTATGTGTACTACCACTGTCTATTAATATAACCTCATCCTTGCCATGAATTTTTCATTGAATGCGTAGTGTAGTAGGACTTCTTAATCTTGTCCAAGCATCCAATGAGATAGAACAAATAGTAGCAGCATGAAAATCACTCTTTCTACCCACATCCAAAGACATATGACTACCTGGGTCAAAGGGAAAGGTGTTTGTAGGGTCAAAGAACTCTTCTTGACCAAATTCCTCATTAATATAATCAGTTTCAGTAGCCATTAGTAAGGCATTTGCATCCTCATGATCATCCTTTGAATCATCAAATACCAACATACTTTGAATCCTTGCTTTTGCATTTCGATAGGCACACTTTGTGGCATGCTCAGATGTATATTTTTCACCACATTTAAAGCAAAGTCCTTTCTCTTTTCTTTCCTTGTGCAAGTCCATAGGAATGGATTTTTGGCTACCAAAAGATGAAGCATTTTTATAATTCTTGTTGTCCCCTTTTCTATTATCCATTCTTGCACTATTTGCTGTCCTAAAATTATCATGCTGTCTTGAAACATTGAAGGTGGGATATGTAGGGATTTTAGGAGTGATGAATGGTGTATTACCACCACCATAACTGGTCCCAAACTATCCATGTCTCATAGCAGTTCTTTGCTGTCCAAAAGATGGCTACACATGCCCTCTTTGCTATCCAAAGGATGGATGAGATACTCCCCTTTGCTGTCCATAATGTGACTAAAATGAAGTATCCCTACGATACTTTCAAGAGTACCTTTCAGCCAATTCAATGTCCTTGAAAAAATTTGAAGGAGATTGTGTCGAAACATTAGTTGACAATTGGGGATCTAGCCTGTATATGTATTTGTGCAACTTGGCATCATCAGTAATTGATTCCACATACGTGGTGAGGTTGAGAAATTGATTGGTGTAGTCCTCGCCGCTCTAGGCTGTACCATTGATGAGCAAGCTTCTCTTTTTCCATGGTGACACCAAAACTCGCACCATAAGTGTCTTGAATGCATCCCAAGTGTCTACTTGCTAATTTTATCTTTTTATATATTTCCACTATGTGTGAGCAAACCCTTCCAAATGCATAGTGGCAAAGTGAATCTTTTGGTTGTCGCTCCTTGGGCAAAATGTCAAAGTAATCCTCAAGTTTTGAGATCCACTCTTCAAGTTGGGTGGGAGATGATGATTGACCATTGAAATTAGAGAAAATGATCTTATCCATTAGTTCCCATTCATGATGAGAGGGATGTCCAAATTGTCCAAATTGAGGTTGATTGGTATGGTTGCCAAGTAAGGTGCTATTATTGGAATAATTTCTTCTAAAAGAGTGCTGAAATCTTGTGGAAGGCATGCAACTTATGCTCAAAATTACTGGTAGGAATACCCATTTTTCCCAAGATACCTTGAGAGCTTACATTTACTAATGGGAGAGTCACTCTTTTAGCATGCACATGTGATTTGTCCTCTTGATCTTTTCCTTTTAGCTAAAGTTCCATCCACTTAGTGAATTGGCCAACAAGTGTATCCATAGTGGCCCTCCTTTGGTGCATTTCATTCATAATTTCTGCATGATTGACTATGTTTATTGGTATGCTTGCCATCATAGCTTCATGTTTTTCCATCATGGCTTCATGTCTTTCAGCATGCCTTGTTTTGTGAAAACATAAGGTGTGATTTAGAGCACTTAGGATTCCCATGTCTTGCGAATACTCTTCATAATCGACTCTAGGGTTGTGTCCAAATTCTAAGTTCCTGTCATCCTTGCTTTGTTGGTGTACAAGCTCATTTTCCTTTGCTTTTCCCTTATTCCCTACCATTGTAAAGTGTAGTCCAGCCCAAAGCACTACTTACATTAGCACACATTTGCTAACCATAAGCATAAGCATCTCACTGCCAAAAATTATCAAGCATAGGCATCTCATATGCAACTTGAGCCACAAGCATCCCATTGCTAATGACTAATGTACATTCTCATGAGTATATCTTATACATCTTCAATCAAGAGTGCATCCCAATGTATCCCATACATGAATACATCAGTGAATACATCAATGGCACACAACTTTCTTGCTATCCAAAGGGGGTACCTGCACCTGCACCTAAACTTGAAATTTCATGGGCTTCGAGATGCACGGAGGTGCGCAAAGTTCCTCCCCAGCTAGGTTGTGCACCCCTTCCGAATCTTTGATGTGAGGGAGGGTCGCCTCTCTTTTGTCCAACATATCATTGGGCATCCACTTTTCCTTGCGGGAATATACATGGCAATGGCATACTAAGTTTAAAACTAAGCATGAAGTGCATGATTTGAAAGGAAAATTTATGTCCATTCCATGAGATGCAAGGAAATGAGAATGGAATCAATTGAAAAGGGATAGGTGAAGGGCTTACCACGCAGTGACTCACTACTTGCTTACCCTTGTTACAATGGATTTCTCAATAATTTCTTATACTCAATCAATCAAAAAAATCCCAAGTGGTTGAGGTCTAGAAAGAGTGTCAACACTAATAAATTTTCAGCATATTAAACAACTCATTCAAATGCAAGGAAAAAATAATGAGAGGACTGAGGTAAAAGGGAAACATTCAAGCAATCAAGCCTTCACCTAACATGTCAATTAGCTCTTGAATCTCTCCAACAAGTGGCATAGGCTTAGCAAGAGGATAAAATGAGAGAGAGATCAAGAACCAAATACCTCTTAATGCTTGATGAAAATGGGTTGCCAACCATAGCTTCTAGATTGCTCCATAACACCCCACCATACTCCATGATTGTAATGCTCAGGAAGGATTGGTCCCTTTGACCTTGGATGGAATTAACAGTAGCTCAGACTTGGGATGGCATTAATAGTAGCTCCAACCACCATTGTTACTGCCTCCAGCCATCTGATCCCCCAGAAATCCTCTTTGATAAAAGTCATTCCCAATTCGGCATTTAATTCTCTCAGCTTTATCACGATAGAATCCCTAGAAATAGCTCCCTTAGAAGTTTCCAAAATCTACTTATGCTTAAGAGCTCCAAATTTTATTTCAGAGATATTGCCCAAGCCCTTGAGAAAATTGAATTTATAGAAGATATAGCGGTGCCAAGTTGATTGTCCTTCTTGAGATGTGGAATTGTCCCTATTCAAATGCTAGTTTTCTAGTCTATGTAGAAGAAATAAGTGTTGGTGTTGAAGACTCTCCACCATCAACATCGATGCTCTCATTGTTGATATAGAGGTTGGTAGGAATGGTGCGGGAATTTGTTATGACATCCGCTTTCAAGAACTTTCCATGCTTTATGTTGCAAAGGGTGCTTACATGATCATTTTATAGTTGTTGATCCATTTGGAGTAGTAGTTGTAACAAAAAATCATGAAAAAGAAACTATCTATGCTGACATTGATTATGTGAAATTTGACAAGAGGAGGACAAATATTCCTCTTGGGAGTTAGAGAAGAGGTGTTGTGTAGAGGTATTGTTTTGCTCCTTCACCTTTTGAAGAGTATGGTTCAAGTACTTTAACTCGTTTAGTTTCCCATTAATGACCATCTCCTTGCCTGCATAGGACCTTCTTCACAAGTTTGATTCATCCAAGTTTTGCCCAAAAGTAAATCTATTTGAAACCCTCGTCTCCTCATATATATCACTTAACTCCTCTCTGCGAAGTTCTCTTGCACAAACATCACCATATGTACATGTAGCTTGAATAAAGCATCCCGTTGTGAAAGGTTTCAAAAAGGGAAAATTTCTTGTCAATTCCTTAGGGAAGCAAGCTGTGAGCAGGGAATTAGGGCTTTTGGGAAAGCTAATTTCAAGTTGGAGTATACTAGGACCAGATCGCAAGGCACTAATGGACAATCAGATTCTCTTTGAATATACACTGTGTAAACATGAAGCCTTCATAGTTGCAGCACAACGTTTCTTTGTAATCAATTTGGAGAATGGGAGTTTTCAAGGCTTTGGCTTCAGTGATAATGCTGCCGCCCCTGTGAGATGAAGGACTGTGCATAGGAAGCTGTAAAGCCTTTTAGCATTCAAGAAAGTGTTGGTTTTAAGGGCTTTTGAGCCACAAGCCTTCTCCACACTAGCTCCAACATCACGTGCATTAGGCTCTTCTAACAAAAAGGCATCCAATATTGTCTTGTATGAGAGCGTGCAAAGGCGCTCTATAACAAGGGGATATGGACATCTGCTTCAGCTCTTGCTTAATGAGTTGGGGTTGATTCTCCCTTTTGCTTGTGATCTTGTAGGAATGAGCTTCCCACAAATATGGTAGGGTTTTCTATCTACTCCCGACCTGTTGTCCTTTTGGTCTATGAAGCTCTGGTCGTCATGTCACTACTGCTCCTTGTCCATGTTTGTACTTGTGTATGTGAAAGTTTCTTAGATTTGTGTGACTTAAAAGGAAAACCTTAAATAAAATGTGGCTACCTGGATCAAGAACCTGAGTAGCTCTCTCATACCACTTGAAATGGAGTGGATTGGAGAGGGAGAAAGAGAAGAGAGAGATTATAGAAGAGAGAGGAGATGAGGTACAAAAGAGAGAGAAAGAGAGTGATGAGGAGACAGAAAGACTAAAAAGGAGAGAGAAAGATAGAAAGAAAGAGAAGGCTGCCATGAAAGTTGAGAAAGAGAGAAGATGAATGAGACTTGTATTATAATAATGATGATAAATAATCAAGTCCCTTACACATTTTATATCGGCCAGTGTAGCTGGTATTTTATCCCCATTATTTTATTTCCCCCTCTTACAAGTCATATGATTAGACGCATTTGAATCAACATACCATGCACCATTATGTATCTCCTTTCTTGTAACAACATTCATCATATTTTGCATAGCAAACAAGCACTCATTTTTCCATTCATTCTGCCATGAAGACGATGCATAGTTTCCTTGTTGCAATTTATAACTATGGATATCATTCTTCTTAGCATAAGAATGGGTTGCAATATGATATGTTTTGCCACAATAATGACAAAAAATACAAGAATTGCAAGAACCTCTATTTTGCCATCCACCTCTTCCTCTAGAGCTCCCTTGACTCAAGTTTTCATGGCCTCCTAGAACTTGCATTTTACTGAAGTGCTAATTTCACCTGTTTTGTTGGTTATTATCATCATGTCCTATACCATGGTCTCTATCAAGAGTCGCGTGGTGGGGGGACTTGCTTGAGCTGCGGTGCCAAACACACGCAGAATGCACAAGGAGAAGCTCACTCAAGAGACAAGAAGAGAGATGGAGGCCAAAACGTTTTCTTGCTAGTTTCTTCTTCTTCTTCCACACACTTTACAATGTACACAAAGTATAGATAAGATACAACATAAAGGAAAGTGTCCTACTAAGTTAAACAATGCATAAGCGACTACATTGGTTGAGTGGCGCTATAACTATGCCAGCTGTAAATAGGTGTAACAACCTGAATATAATAAGTAATGAGTCAGTGGCCATGTGATAGTCATAATGATCACCGACGTGCTAAGTATAGACGTGTGGACCCATCTAACCAAGCAGTCCATCATTAATGTCCACATGTATTGAGCTTGTCATCTCAATAGTCTCTTGAAGTGGATCTGTCACTTTCCCTTCCTAAACTTGACTAAAATTCTTAAACTAGTTCACGACCTCTTTCCGATGATTCATCCTATATGTTGATCTCTTTAGTGATCATGAGAGAGGCCAAGTCATCAAAAACTAGAATTGGCTTTTGTATATATACAGAAGTGATAAATTATTTTCAAGCATTCTCATTATTAAGGCTACCCAAAGTAAATAAAACCAAATCATCATTATTAGGTATTGTATCAATACCTACTAAGATATCTACAATGCTTCTCACTTTCAAGATATACTTATTTACAAACATTTTCCCTTTCTTCCAAATATTCAACTCTTTCTTGAGTTGAATTTTTTTGTATCTTTGTGTTTACTGAAACTATATTCCCAAAGATTGTCCAAGCTGCATGTGAAGTTTCTACATTATTTATATGCCCCAACATAATGTTTTCAATATAGAAAACCAATACATTATCTTTTTGTCTTTTGAAATCCATTCTTTCCATGCATTTAATTCTTCTACAGTCACAAGACTACTTAGCTCTGGCTCATTTTCTTCACCTAAAAAAAACTTATAAAGGCCTTTTCCAATAATGAAATTTATCACATAAAACTTCCATGATGTGTAGTTGTTATTGTTTAGCTTCTCAATGATTGGGTTTCAAGTGTTCTCTGCCATTAGTACAAAATTGATATAAAACTACAAGCAAGTTTTCTACAACCTTTCACAACAAGTGTACAATAATACATGAAGTAGCCTTTTTCATAGACTGCTCAATAGTACATGTAATTTGCAACCTGTTAGCAGATAAAACTTGTGTTTTCTTCTAGGCACACATATCCAAACTTATAGATTCAAAATCTGTAACATGTGCATCTTCTTTTGATAAACACAATTGAACTTGCAGTATACCCTAAAGCTGATATCCGCAACATTGTGTGTCTAAAACGGGGCTTGAAATGGCCTCAGATGGCGAAAAAAGCTGTGGAAAATCCCTAAATAACCTATTTGTAGAATATATAGTGCTTTGCTCGCACACCAAATCTCATAACAATGTGAGATTTTTGCTCTGCCTTGTTTCTCGTGCCTCAATAGGTAATATTCAAGAGAAAGAGTAGAAGAATTTGTCACAACTCTATAGAAACAGAATTTGTATCCTTTCTCATTAATTTGTCTATATAATGATTTATTAAATTTATTTTCTTTGCACTAATTAGATATAAAGAAAAGTGCATTGGAGTTGGCCACTGATGAGTGGTCACAGGTTATGGTGGACCCACACGGTGGGTTAGAGAAAAGATAGTTCACACTTCCACCTATATGACCCGATTGGGCGCCTGTGACTAGAACTCACGCATATCAGGGTTAGACTCGCACACAGAAAGGATTGATGCCTTGAAGTGTGGGCTAGATCCACCAGAACAGACAGTTACAATCAACAAGATGGCATGATCATGAAATGCTTGTATAATGTGCATGTGTGGGCTGAAAGCTTGAAATGCACATTTCTTTGCATAGGAAAGTCACATAAAGATTCAGATACCATTTTTGCGATGTACACGGAAAAAGCTTTCATATGATACCCATATTGGGGGGGGGTCCCTAAATTTTAGGAGATCCCTAAATTTTAGGAGGTCCCTAAATTTTAGGAGCCTCGAATTAGCCTAAAAATGCTAGTCTTAAAAAATAGGGATGTCATTCTAAAAATAGTAAGTTCTGTACTCTGACTGTGCTTACTAAATTTGGTTGTTTCTATTCTTGACAGTATTCAACCCAAAAAGGAAGGCCATAGAGAAGAGACAAGTGTCAAGACACTTGTCACACAAGTTTCCAAGTGTCCCACCACTTGTCACATCTCATGACATGTGGCTGGACACTTGTCTTGTGCTACTCCACTTTCCCCTTTTGTACTAGCTCTCCCCTCTCCTATAAATAAGAGCTCGTTTTTCTTCATTGATCATCATTTTTCTTTGCTGTAAACTCATGTACAGCACCCACAGATAGCCAAAAACTGGCCCCATCCATCCCCATCATCATCCCCCACTTCTCCATTATCAAATTCCTCCATATTCCCTCTTCTATCATTGTTGTTTTACAAGATAGCAAGCCTGTAAATTCATTACAGCACCTCCTTCTTGAGCTCTTTCTTCCATTTTAGCTACAAGAAGCAAGCTCTATCCATGTACTGCTGATCCACGATGGAGAAAGGCTGAATTCCCCTTTTTCTTCTCTCATACTGTAAAGAAATAAGTTATTATCATTGCATAATAGATAATGCATGTGTGTTTGTACATCTTTGCATGATCTTGTGAGAGTGAGAATTACTTCTTCTCACTCTCGGGTTGATTGTAACTGAGCTCTTCCCTAAGGGACTTGGGTTGAGCAGAAATACATTCCTTCAGGGGGGGTTGCCCATCTTCAACCCTCAATCTTATCTCCATTACTTTTACATTTTCATGGCTGTAATTTTGTGAGTAATTTTCATTTTCAGCTTTAAGTGTTCATTCTCTTTTATATTAAATCTCGAAAACAAGCAAATATCATAATTGTTAAGCATACTACGTTGTTCGGGGCGTTTACAGTGGTATCAGAGCTTTGGCTCGGTCCTCACCCCCAACACTGGTAGTGCTTACAACTATAAGTTTGTTTGTTTTCAGCCCTTGCATTGAGTGCTTGAGCATATTTTATTTCTTTAGTCTCAATGGATCAATCGAGTGCTATCCTTCAAGCCATTCAAAGTCTTAGAGAGGAGAATCAGCAAATTCGTGAGCAACTTCTCAAACTAGAAAAAGTTGAGAATCCCAAAGAATTCAAGGAAAGAAGCCCATCTACTTCAAGGAAACAAAGCCATACCAATGAAAGGAGCCGATCAAGAAGTCCAACTACTTCTAAGAGGCAGTCCCATTCTACTTCAAGAAAGAGATCGCGTCGAAGCTCATCCTCTTCTTCAAAGTCATCTGGCGCCTATTCTGATGGATCCTCTTCTAGTAATGAAGAGTCACACCCTTCTCGTGGAAGACCTCATCATCGTCAAAGGCGTCGACATTCTTCACCCTCATCTCCATCTTCATCCCCATCAAGCACTTCATCATCTTCAACCTCAATATCCAAGCATGGACGAAGGCATAAGAAGAAGAAGAAGACTAAGTCACTATCTCAACTTGAAAAGAAGATCAAGTTCAGTATGTATGATGGTTCCCGAAATCCTGATCTTCTTCTGAAGTTTATTCGTCAATTTCAAATTTTGTATGGTCGTGACAAGTATAAAGAAAAAGAAAAGATTAAGTTTGCAGCTTTACATTTAACCGACTTAGCCCATACTTGGTGGACGGGGTTATAATATGATCATGCTGCCCCAAAATCATGGCGGTCCTTTGTTTGCCTGATACAAAGCCAATTTCTTCCTGTTCATTTCAAAAGAGATGTAAAAATGGAATGGGATCGGCTTTGGCAAAGGAAAAATGAGTCACTTGGTGACTGTACCAAGAGATTTTGGGAGCTACTTTTGAAGGTCCAACATTTCAAGAAGATCAGCAGTTCGGAAAAGCTTAGGAAGTTTCAAGGAGGTTTGCATTTTAAACTTCGTACTGCTCTTAATCATTATCATTGTTCTAGTCTCAGGGAACTCATTGACCATGCTGAGACATGGGAAATGGAGCACAATGGCAACAAATCATTCCAAAAGAATGATAAGAAGAGAGTAGCTGATGATGAGGAGTATTCAGCCCCAAATGAAGGACAAAAACAGTGGCAAAAGCAGCCATCAAATCAAAAGAAGATGAAGCCCTATGCACCTCCTAATGCTCCTCAATTTCGCTCCAATCTATACCCACAAGCAAAGCAACTTTTCGAAGAAGAAAAGCAACGCTTCATGAAAGAAGGGAAGTGCTTTAAATGTGGACAAACAGGCCACATAGCGAAGCAATGTCCAAACAAGGGACAAAGCAAGGTTTCTGACAACAAGCCTAAGTCGCCAGTGAAAATCAATGCTATCAGTGATGTAGTTGCAAACACAACTCACACTCCAGAGACGCGCAAATTATTAAAAGCTTGGGGACAGTTGCAAGGTAAGCAATCACTATTCTTGATAGATCTTGGGGCGAATGAAAATATCATTTCCTTGCAATTAGCTAAAGAGCTTGGATTAAAGAACGAAGAGATGGACACTCCGGCAGAAGTTCGCCAAGCTTTAAATGTTGATGAAGGTGACACAGTGAAGACTGTGATACCCTACATTGGCAAGCTCAAGTTTCAAATTCAAGGCTACAGTGACGAAGATACCTTCTGTATCGGAGACCTTGATGGTTGCGATGTGATTCTTGGCATGCCCTGGAATCATAGAGTAGATTCAACCATCTTCTCTCAGAAAAAGAAGGTAGAACTCACCAACAAAGGCAAGAAGTACGAGATCCAAGCTGGAGTTTCTGGAGACACCATACCTATGGTAAGCCATATGCAAGTCTCTAGAGCAATTAAGGATTGTGTTCAATGTTGTCTGCTTTATGTCACTGATGTAAAAGATAATATGAATGCTGAAAACCAAGAGCAACTTCAGCTCTTGGAAAAGTATAAAGATTGTTTTTCGGAAGATCTTCCTTATCAACTTCCCCCAGAAAGGCCAGAAGACCATCATATTGATATTATCCCGGGCAGTTCTCCTCCTAATATAGCACCATACCGTGTGAGCCGTCCTCAACAAGAAGAAATCAGAAAGCAAGTCGAAGACCTACTCAACCGTGGGCTAATTAGGCCAAGTAGCTCACCATTTTGTTCACCGGTTCTTCTTGTTCAAAAGAAAGATGGCACATTCAGGATGTGCATTGATTATCGAGCCCTCAACAAAATCACTGTGAAGAATCGGTTTCCTATTCCCAGAATTGATGACATTTTGGATCGTCTAGGAGGCTCAAAGGTTTTCAGCCGCATTGATCTAAAGAGTGGTTATCATCAAATTAGGGTAATACCACAAGATGTACACAAAACTGCTTTCCGCACTTCATACGGTCTTTATGAATTCTTGGTGGTTCCTTTCGGATTAACCAATGCACCAGCCACCTTTAATCAAATGATGGAGCGCATCTTTAGAGAGCATCGACAATATGTCGGTACTTTCTTTGATGATATTCTTGTCTTTAGTAAGAATGAAGAGGAGCATCATCAACACTTGGAAATTGTTCTACAATTACTACAACAAAATCAACTCTTGGTAAATGGTAAAAAGAGTGAATTTTTCATGCATAAAATAAATTACCTTGGGCATGTCATCTCTTCTGAAGGGATTCAGATGGATCCTGAAAAGATCAGGATAATCCAAGAATGGCCTCATCTTCGTGATGTACATGAGGTGCGATCGTTTCTTGGCTTATGTTCTTATTACCGCCGCTTCATCAAGCATTTTGCACATATGGCTTCTCCACTTCATGACCTTACAAAGAAGAAGATCTCTTTCCAATGGAAGGAAAAAGAGAAGGCAGCCTTCACAAGGCTGAAAACAACTCTTACTTCTGGACCTGTTCTTATCATTCTAGATCTGGTAAAACCATTTGTGGTGGAAGCAGATGCTTGCGGTGATTGTATTGGTGCAGTGCTAAATCAAGAAGGCCATGCCGTAGCCTTTGAAAGCCGCCGTCTAAATGATGTGGAGAAAAGGTATGACATTTATGAAAAGGAGCTCTTAGCAGTGGTTCATGCTTTAAAGATATGGAAACATTATCTTTTAGGCAATGAATTCCTTATTAAAACCGATCATCAAAGCTTGAAGTATTTCAAGACTCAAAAGCATTTGCAGGAGAAACATGCAAGATGGGAAAATTTCTTGTCTATGTTTCATTTTCAAATTATGTACACTCCAGGGAAACAAAATGTAGTTGCTGATGCACTTTCTAGAGTGCCTCGCATTGCAACTATTACAGTGGCTCATCATGAAGATTTTCAAACGATGAAGAATACTTATGATGAAGATACTGATTTTGCAGCAATTTGGTCAAATTTACAGCAAGGAGGTTCTCATCCAGATTATTCCATCAAAGACGGTTACCTTCTCATGAACAATCGCCTTTGTGTCACTCTTCCTGTTCGACAAAAGGTGCTTAAAGAAAGTCATGAACCCCCTTATGCAGGGCATAGAGGGAGGGCAGCCACTCTAAGTGCAATTGAGCGCTACTTTTATTGGCCAACATTACGAAAAGATACACATAACTTCATTGAGGCTTGTCTGGTATGCCAAAAATCCAAATATGATAGGCAGAAGATTCCAGGATTGTTGCAACCTCTTCCAGTGCCCAAAGATCTATGGGAATCTATCACAATGGATTTCATCTCAGGTATTCCAAGAACACCTCAAGGTCATGATATGATTTGGGTCATAATTGATAGATTCAGCAAACAATCATATTTTATTCCATGTCATAAAACATTGAAATCCGCACAAGCTGCAAGACTTTTCATTCAACATATCTTCAGATTACATGGTATGCCTTCTGAGATCATTTCAGATAGAGACTCCAAATTCACAAGTAACTTTTGGCGTGCTTTATTTGAGAATTTGGGAACCACTTTAAAGTTCTCCTCAGCTTTTCATCCTCAAACTGACGGCCAAACAGAGGTGATGAATCTCACTCTTTTGGATATGTTGAAAGCTTATGTTAGTGAACATAAGTCGCAATGGGAGAAATATCTTCCATTATTGGAGTTTGCTTACAACAATACAGTGCACTCATCCACAGGGAAAGCTCCAAATGAAATAGTACAGGGTAAAGTGATTCCTCCTCCAATTATTCGCACTAAAGATAAGATTTTTGCTGCTGATGAGTTTGCTTCAGATTTAAAAACCACAATGGATCAAGTTCGAGCCACTATCAAAGTTTCCCAAGAGCGACAAAAGAAGCAAGCAGATAAACGAAGAAGACCTTTGGCTTTTGAAAAAGGTCAATATGTCTTGCTAAAGTTTGATAAAAGCAGGCTCAAACAAGGTTCTGGTCAAAATTCATCTTTTCCAAAGCTCTCCAGTAGATACTTTGGACCCTTCAAAGTGATTGAGAAAATAAATGAAGTTTCTTATCGACTTGAGCTTCCTACTCATTGGAAAATACACAACGCTTTTCATGTAAGTTTGCTAAAACCTTACATAGGACCAGAACCAAAGGAACCCATTACTGAAGATCCCCCAGAAGTTGAAGAAACAGAGCAACTCTTGGAACCTGAAAAGATTTTGTTTCTCAAGGATCGAACCACGAGAAGTGGCCTTGTGACACGAAAATTCTTGCTAAAATTCAAGAATCTACCCACAACAGATGCACAGTGGGTAGATGAAAAATTCATGAAGGATTACCCAGATATTCTACAGCAATATCAAGAAGCTTTTCAGCTGAGGACAGCTGAATAAAAGCCAGAGGGCTGTCACAACTCTATAGAAACAGAATTTGTATCCTTTCTCATTAATTTGTCTATATAATGATTTATTAAATTTATTTCCTTTGCACTAATTAGATATAAAGAAAAGTGCATTGGAGTTGGCCACTGATGAGTGGTCACAGGTTATGGTGGACCCACATGATGGGTTAGAGAAAAGATAGTTCACACTTCCACCTATATGACCCGATTGGGCGCCTGTGACTAGAACTCACGCATATCAGGGTTAGACTAGCACACAGAAAGGATTGATGCCTTGAAGTGTGGGCTAGATCCACCAGAACAGACAGTTACAATCAACAAGATGGCATGATCATGAAATGCTTGTATAATGTGCATGTGTGGGTTGAAAGCTTGAAATGCACATTTCTTTGCATAGGAAAGTCACATAAAGATTCGGATACCATTTTTGCGATGTACACGGAAAAAGCTTTCATATGATACCCATATTGGGGGGGTCCCTAAATTTTAGGAGATCCCTAAATTTTAGGAGTCCCTAAATTTTAGGAGCCTCGAATTAGCCTAAAAATGCTAGTCCTAAAAAATAGGGATGTCATTCTAAAAATAGTAAGTTCTGTACTCTGACTGTGCTTACTAAATTTGGTTGTTTCTATTCTTGACAATATTCAACCCAAAAAGGAAGGCCATAGAGAAGAGACAAGTGTCAAGACACTTGTCACACAAGTTTCCAAGTGTCCCACCACTTGTCACATCTCATGACATGTGGCTAGACACTTGTCTTGTGCTACTCCACTTTCCCCTTTTGTACTAGCTCTCCCCTCTCCTATAAATAAGAGCTCGTTTTTCTTCATTGATCATCATTTTTCTTTGCTGTAAACTCATGTACAGCACCCACAGATAGCCAGAAACTGGCCCCATCCATCCCCATCATCATCCCCCACTTCTCCATTATCAAATTCCTCCATATTCCCTCTTCTATCACTGTTGTTTTACAAGATAGCAAGCCTGTAAATTCATTACAGCACCTCCTTCTTGAGCTCTTTCTTCCATTTTAGCTACAAGAAGCAAGCTCTATCCATGTACTGCTGATCCACGATGGAGAAAGGCTGAATTCCCCTTTTTCTTCTCTCATGCTGTAAAGAAATCAGTTATTATCATTGCATAATAGATAATGCATGTGTGTTTGTACATCTTTGCATGATCTTGTGAGAGTGAGAATTACTTCTTCTCACTCTCGGGTTGATTGTAACTGAGCTCTTCCCTAAGGGACTTGGGTTGAGCAGAAATACATTCCTTCGGGGGGGGGGGGGGGGGGGGTTGCCCATCTTCAACCCTCAATCTTATCTCCATTACTTTTACATTTTCATGGCTGTAATTTTGTGAGTAATTTTCATTTTCAGCTTTAAGTGTTCATTCTCTTTTATATTAAATCTCGAAAACAAGCAAATATCATAATTGTTAAGCATACTACGTTGTTCGGGGCGTTTACAGAATTAAAGAGTCTCTTGAAAAGGATGCAGGAGACGTGGGAGAGAAGAGCACACACAATGTTGGTGATGTCAACAATGTTATGATAGCCTTATTGCACTTTCATACATATCATGAATAAAGAATATGGGTGGTCACTATACACAGGCAGGCCCAAGGGCCTTTTTTCCCCAACAACCTCCCGCTAAAAGGCCAATGGGCCAGGGAGTGAAAAAACAAAACAAAAGAAAAGAGATAGGGTGAGGAATCATGACATCTCACCCAACGCCCAATCAAAAAGCGAGCTGTGCAATAAGTGGTGGGAACCTCCTCACAATAAGAGTCAAGAATCCCTGAGTCCATGACATCCAGGAGATAAGCAATCCCATAGCTCTAGACAATAGAGAAATCCATGATTGCTTCCCATGAAGCAAGCAACACAACTCATAAGTGCACGGCTATAAAGCATCAAAGTGGCACATAGCATCAGCACGGTGCATAAAAGATAGCGGAGAGCATACATACTCTCCAAGGTCAATCGTCGAAAGAGGGTCAGCATCATGGACACAAGTCAAATGGGGTCTCAAGACAGTATGCAGCCTCAGCAAAGCGGAAGATTGACATACGGCTGTAGAATTAGCCATAAAGTGCAATGAACGCGCATCAAGAGTTTGAGAGGTGTTTGCGTCTCATAAAAGATAGCATGATAGCTGCGTAGAACCTGATGGATATCTAAATCCCAAAACCTGTAAGCTGTAAAGTCACCATCTCCATAACTAAGGAGTATGCATCTGCGTGACATAGGCTCATGTGGCATACTGACAGATGCCTAGCAGCCAAACATCCTCAAGTGATCATAGGAGGGTCTCATGCCACTCCATGCCTCATGAGGAGTAATAACATCCAAAGAGAAACATGACGTCCGATTAACCAAGTAGATTGCCGTCATAAGGGCCCATGAGCAATCCCATAATACCGTGGGCATAAGAAATCAATGCCATATTTTTGACAAGAAATCTGTAAGCTAGGAGAGATAGCATGACTCTCATAATCCATCTGCAAGCATCTAGGCGTGCTACCAGCAGAATCCATAAACCTGTCAAGCATAGTAACAACATCCTCAATCCATACCAAAGGGTAAGCCCAAACACGGTGGGTAGCATGATCCATGAAGGTCACAAAATACGACGCTCCACCAAGTGACTAGGAAGGCATAGGTCCATATACTGCAACATGGACTAGATCTAGAGGTGCACGCCTCACACGATTGCCATAAGCCAAAGAGGCTCTACACGGACCATGAGTACAACGAGGGCAAGTAGCGTGGGGAAGAGCAGCCAATAAGCCCATATCACATAAAGCATCCATCTCAATGTGTCGTACATGGCCTAGGCGACAATGCCATAACAATGTATGTGGTATCTGCGTAACTGCAACCATAGAATCTCCCACATGAGAGACATGCACTACATAATTACTACCATATCTAGCACCTCTGGCCAATACCAAGCAACCACGACGGATTTTCCATGAAGTATCCCCAAGAGAGATATAATATCTTGCACCATGCAATTGACTGACAGAGATCAGGCTCTTATTGAGCGTAGGTATATGCAAGACATCACGAAGCATAAGAGAAGACCCATTTGGCAAAGCCAAGTGTATATCCCCTATACCAATAACATGATAATCCTGCTCAAGGCCCAAAGAAATACATCCGTCAACCTCCCTATAAGAAGAGAACCAAGCTCTATGCAGAGTAACATGACAAGATGCCATACTGTCTAAAAGCCAGTCAAAGGTATAGGCCGTATCACTGAGCAAGTAATTTGTAGGGTAACACAATGCCAGGAGTCTAGGCTCAGTTGCATCATCATGGGTAACTACATGCACCATACCACTATCAACAGTGGTCTCACCTACTGTATCACTGACTCTACTCTCATGTCTAGTGAGGTGCAATCTTTTCTGCTCTTTAATCCACTTGAAGCATTTACGCTTCACATGACCTGTCTTTCCACAATGAAAGCAAACAGAACCTGTAAAACTTGTAGAAGAGGACAACTTCTCTGTAACAGCATGAGTAGGGCTGTCCAATACATTCAAGGAGCTCAAAGAATCAGGGGAACTCTCATCAGAGAGAACAGGCTCATCAAGAGGCCTGTTTGCATGACTAGAAGAGCTGGAAGTCGTCATAGCGTATTGCAAAGGGGAATCATCCAAACCAGAAAGGGAGAACACAAAGGCATCAACCACGGATGCAAAAGCTCCCGCACAAACAAGCCTAGCAGACAAAGGCATGACATATCCAACCAGTGTAGCTCACAGCCATAAAATCATAACATGCATCGGAGCCATAAATGCATAAGCATCCCTGAAACATAGAAGTATACATAGCTTTGCAGTGTCTCATACCATGTACTGACATACATGTCCAGTGATAAGCCAAATCAAGTGTCAAACTACTCCAAAAAAAGACTCAAATGCATCCCAAGTAGCCGCGAGCACCCCGTAAGCCATAGGCATAACTAATCACTGTGTAAAAGCACTTTAGGCCAGTTTATTCCAGCAGGGAAAACCTATACAAAACTGAGCAAATAATAGCTCAAAGCAGGTCCAAAATGATCCTCAACCAAGAGCATAACATGCCCAAATGTCCAACATCCAAACCAAAGTGCCAAAGGGTATTAATGAGCATTAGGCATGTACTTTCACTGAGAAAATAGCATTCAGCCCTAAAATACCAGCATGAAAATGACAGTGAAAATATGATCCATAAGAGCTCAATGTGGCCCATAAAGCATCTCTAAGCAATAGCGGAACATCTACCAGGATACCAACATCAAATGAGCATAAGAATCATGACCATGCGAGCATAGATGAAGCTCCAGCAATTACAGTATGACTGTCTCTGCTTATATTTCAGCAAGCTATCCATAGTGAATAGTGAAAGGTTGAAGGTCAAGACCACAAAGAAGTGCCCAAAAAATTTCAATGCCAATGTTGGGTAAGTTGCCCAAGGAGTGGCCAATGCTTTAGCAATAATTACCAAGTGCCAAAGCTGAAAAGGAAGCTGTTGTCACACCACGTGCTGACCTCTAAACGCTCTTGGAGCATCACGTTAAAAAATAGGTGTAGTTTTAGGAGGGGCCACGCTGGTCAAGTTTGTGTTGAGGGGAGGGTTGAGGTGGTTAGCTACCATGGGAGCCACAAGAGGATTCAAGAGGGCCTATACAAGACCTTAATGAAGTGCCCAAGGTGCAAAATAGTAAAAAACGACTGTGGGTTGTCTAAGGATATGGCACAGCCTGCGTGCTGATCCCAAGCCTGGGGGGACTCCACATGGATTGAGGGAGTAGTGGGGTGGGGTCACAAGAGACCAAAAGAAGCCAATAAAGGCCTCTATTAAGCTCACATAAGAGAGGAAGCAACCAATGCTTCAGGAAGAAGCTTCAACCATGATTGCCCTATTTCAAAACCCTGCTGTACCTGAAAATGATTAAGGGAGAAGACCTCATACCTCGTGTAGATGCTGGGAAGAGCTCGCGAAGGAGTGGCTCTGATACCAATTGAAAAGGATGCGGGAGACGTGGGAGAGAAGAGCACACACAATGTTGGTGCTGTCAACAATGTTATGACAGCCTTATTGCACTTTCATATATATATGAATAAAGAATATGGGTGGTCACTGTACATTGGCAGGCCCAAGGGCCTTTTACCCCAACACCTCTTACCCGTTGCTTGGTTATTCAAATCCTTACTTCTTCTCCTTCACTTTAGCCTTCAAAACTAGTCTCTCTTAGTGACAATGCTCCGATACTACTATTGTGCCAAACACACACCATACACACAAGAGGAAGCTCACTCAAGAACACAAGAGGAGAGTCGATGGAGGCAAAAACATTTTCTTGCTAGTCTCTTCTTCTTCATTTTCACACAATACAATGTCAATAAAGTACATATAAGATATAATATAAAGGAAAGTGGCCTACTAAGTCAAACAATGCTAATCGTTTGGTGCTATAACTATACCAATTATATGTAGGTGCAATAAACTAAATATAATAAGTGATAAGTCAATTACCATGTGAGGATCATAATGACCAATGATGTGCTAAATGTAGATGTGCAGACCCATCTAACCAGGCGATCTATTATCAATGTCTATAGTGTTATGCTTGCCATCTTAATGTACACATATGAAAGTAGATAAGGCAATTCTTTTCCAAATAGTAGTTTGATAATATCCAAGATAGCTACAATCCCATTCTACTGATCTGACTCATAAGTATAAAAAGTCGTCCTTGCTTCTAGAGAACTATCACCCTTGCCCATAAATCCGAGCTCCCGATATCCCTGGATTACACTCGTAGGGATTTCTATGCTATCTATTAGGACCAATTACTAAGCATTACCAAAAATTGATTTGAGTCCCTTGGTTTTCTCTCCACCATAAGGGAAAATCTTATGTACTTGACCTCCTATCTAGGCATTGGTCAGTCACTCATAGGTAGCCTAAAAATTGGCATGTGTGATAAGAGCCCTAGCAAGGCCTTGGAGAGGCATGATGTTGATTGATTTTGTAAGGCATTTGTGGTTTAGACTAGATTTAGAATATTTCATGGTATAATCACAACTAAAGATCTCCAAACAAGGCATTCCCTTCCTAACACTAAAAGCAACCATAAGTATGCTAATTCTACCACCTTTTACATAAGTGATTTAACAAGCAAATAATTAATATTTTCTTGCCAATAAAGTTTTATGTGATCTACTTTTAATTATATCATATCTTAGGGTTCGCATTTTTTTAATTTAATATCTCATGTAGTCACTAGATTATTAAAATCCTAATGTAGCTTGCCAACATTTTTCGTAGCTAGTACTAGCAATTTTCAATAGTACAAAGTGATAGAGCATTCATCAATTATTTAGACAATTTATCTAAATGTTGTTTTAAGTGCTCTTAGGCAAGTTTATCTAACATTTCACACAAGTATGAATATTATTTAATTGAAAAAAAATTCACAATGACCAAATAAATTTCATAAGCACATCACTAGTATCTCATGAATGTGTTTGTTATTTCTTGAATATTCTAATTTCTACTGTCTCTTTCGAGAGATAACGTGTCCAATTATCATGTAATGACTAGTTTTGACCTGGTTATTTTTTTCTAAAGCATGATATCTCTTAATAATTTTCCTAAATTAATAAATACCAATTTATATATTTTCTAAAATGTTTAACATGATCTTTCTCACATTTGGGTCATCTATTTTGTTGGAGATTAGAACATAATTCAAGATTAATCTATTAAATATATATATTAAATTTTGTGCATTTTTAAGAGTATTGCCCTTTGCTAAATATTTTTTTTCTATCTAAAAAGTAATAAGTTTGTATATTTCTAACCTATTGATTAATCGTTTTTTCCCATAATCTACTTCTTATCTGATTGACCTCTATTAGTTTTTTCCTAATATTTTAATGACATGCCATTGTTGCATAATCTCACTATTCTATGACGAGTTCTATGAAAGCATTTTTCTAACTTATCTTATTTTTTTAATGTAAGAAAATCAATTTTGTCCATACTTTAACTTTTTAACTAAATGTTTTAGGACATTTATATACTACATTCTCACTTTTCTATTATTTTCTATGAAACATCTATTTTGAAGGGATAAAGAAAGGGTTTCCTCATGATGTGTTGGTCAAGAGTAAGTCCACTTCTTGTGATTGTTGCACACTTCGTCTCTCTCTCTCTCTCTCTCTCTCTCTCTCTCTCTCTCTCTCTCTCTCTCTTTCTCGCAAATAGCCTCTTGGCCTCTCCTCTTGATTCCTTTTGAAGAGGGGGAGGTCTCTTTTTTGTAGTGCATGACAGATAATTTTTGATGCCGAGAAGTGCTTAAAAATAGTCAAAAATTTCAAATTTCAGGGGAAAAATAGACTTCATCGAAGGCGGCGGTTGCAATCAGTACGATTTTAAGCAGCAATGCCCAAAAGTGCTTTCCCTTTGGGGCCCCCTCATTTTTTGGAAATTGGGGGGATGAAGGTGACTGTTTTTTTCTCAAGCAAACGTTTTGAGGGCACCATTTTTCTTATGCTTGATGGAGGGGCTATGGGGGCTATAAAACAACCCCCCCAATCAACCGGATACCTTGCCTACATTCAATCTTCGCTCCTCATCACTCCAGACCACGCGTTAAATGGCTACCTGGTTGTGGAGATAAAAAACTAGTATTTCTCTCTCCTCTGTCTCTCTCCTGCATAGAGGCACTTCATGTGGCAAGAATCAAGAAGAGAATCGGGTGATGGATGCTTGTCCGGGAGGCACCGGATTGTTCCAAGAGGCTGAGGAGGCTGAAGGCTGAAGATCTATGCTGAAATCCATGACTGGTTGGTCCATACATAGTCCCAATTAAATATTCAAAAAACCCAAGACATGCAAAAAGGCGGTATGCTCTATTTTATGAAAGAATTTTGCTTGTTTTTGATCATTCATGGTCTAAATGGTGTGCACATGGGTTGAAATTTTATTTGAATGTTCCTTGCATTATGTTTGAGGGCTGCAATCATTGCTATGTAGAACCCGTATTGATTTATAGCAATTATAAATTTTCAAAACCTGAAAAACCACTAATTTTGATGAAAATTGATAGTTTTTTAAATTTTGAGTGGGAAAAAATGAGTGGACATGGGATAAAATAAGGAAAAATACTGAGTTTCAGTTCCAATGATTATTCATAAAAAAAACCAGAAAATACCTATTTTCTATTAAGAATAAATAGAAAAAATAGAGAAAAATAGGAAAAAATAAGTTTTTTGCGCTAAAAAAAAGAAAAAAAAAAGAACTATGTATGTGAATGTCTAATGGGGTTGAAGCATGCGATTAAGTCTCAGTTTGGCCTTGTTCTTTGTGTTAAAGTGTGTATTTATTGCTTTTACATACAAAAAAAGACATAAAAGAACCTCTACACCTATGCACCGCAGCAAAATTTAAACAGTGAGAGGGAGGATGATGTTATACAACAGTTTAAACACTGAAATAATAAAAAGTCTGATTGTATTCTTTATGCATAACATTTAGGATGCGGTGTATTTGAAAATAATGGATCTAGCAGCACGAGGTTTGCCTTGGTGCCAGATTCCTACAACGCAACATTGCATATTAGCAGAAATTCATTAAAAGGGCTATTTTTGCACGACACATAAGCTAATTTTAAACTATCATTGTTTGTGCACAATCATCCACTTTTGCATGAATCATATACTCATGGTATCTATTCCTAGTATGCATAGCACTTTGTGGAAGTATAAATGACCCACGCTAGAGAGAGTAAGGCACCCAAGCTATAGGTCTAGATGGTGGGTCTAAGGGGACAAGTAAGTGAGGATTGGTACATTCTTGGAATGATATAACATTGGTACCAAGAGCAGAGTCTGTTTCGTGTGTTAGTGATGCATCGAGGGGCCAATCCCCAGGGTGTAGGAGGGTTGCAATGGGGCCGCGACAATCAGCCGAGGGGTGCCTCCTATGTTGTTCTACATGGTGAATTATGCCAAAATGTGTAGGGTCTCCCTCTAAGGAGTTTGAGAAGGTTAAGGGTTGGACTACAAAACACGACACAAACACAAAATGTACGTACGATGGCAGGGCTATGTGTCCTGTAGACGCTCTTAACTGCGAGGCCGTGGGGTTGTCTTATGCATGTTAGAGGTTCGCGGCTAGTGCTATAGCTAGTGCCGGACCATTTTAGTCCCATCAGTGCATGAGGGGGGTATTTTATTAATTAATTTAAATTAATAACCTTTCTTAATCATCATGAAGGGGGGTGGGGGGTGCTATAATGCCCCCCCTCCCCCAATCAACATCATGCCAATTAGAAGGGGCAAAGTGGGCATCTTGAAACGATGGGCCTTTATTGGCTGCCCCCCTTCTTCCCTTTTATTCTCTCCCCTTTATCCTTAAACTAATGTGTTTTTTTTTCCCTTTTCATTCTTATTTATTTGTTATAATATTAAATTATTAAAATAACTAAAATTTAAATACTTCATACTAAATTAGTTAATCTAACTATATTACTAAGTCATTTTAATTAACAAAAACTCATGCACATAAGTAGGAGGTGTTGCTACTGTTCAGGACGAGGTAACCAAGTGAATTACATGTGATGTGCTTGGAATAAGACAAGCATTGGCGCAAGGAGATATATTACACATTGCTAACCTTATAAGTACATTGTGATAAATACATCATTGGTTCACTATGATAAATGTAAATTGTACACAAAAACCTAGACTTCTATGATATTTAAAGCATAATACCATACATGTGAAGCAAGTTCTTCACCCATGCTTTCGTTGTATGAAAGCAACATAAAAGAACATGACAAGAATGTTGTAGCTAGCATAATTTTTGGTTATCCCATAGCAATGTAGAGCTTGCGTAACCACCTTCAAGGTTGCTTCAAGTTCTTGTGGGAATTGGTTAACCATGATGGCTTTAGTGTTAATAATGTGACATGTATCATGCTCAAATATGTATCGACAAGAGATATGGTGAAGGGACCTTCATAGGCTCTTCTCTCTTTTATTATTTGAGTTGCTACAATGAAGAATAATTGAGTTTTCCTTATACATGCTAGGTGGCATATCCACATGTGCACGCACGCACGCACACCACACACACACACGCACGCATGCATGCACAACTTATTAGGGTAGATTTGGACTCACTTTTGGGCCTTTTAAGCTCTTTGGGATTCTAGGGAATATTTCATAATGACGAATGAGGGTGAGGACATAACTTTTGAGGTTACTTTTTGTTTGGGAGGCTATAACTTGAGTATATAAACTCCAAATTTGTCTGAGGTTGGTGTGCTAGAATCCTCTCATTAAGACTTTCCAATGGCATGTTACGTGATAGAATGATGTCATAGTAATTATCACAAGGTGCAAAGGTGAGTAAGGTGGATGTGGAGTAGCATGTTGCTATGTGTCCCTTATCAGGCACATTATGTTTACCTGTCTAGACTTGCAAGTTGCTAGATAAACCCTAGCATCATGTGTGCCATATATCTCAACACTCCCCCTCTAGCTCAAATCACGAGGAGGATGAGGCGGCTTGAGATTTCATGACTCATCTAAGAGTAGTTACTCAAGAGAAACCAAATTTTAGTTCTAGTTTAGAATTTCAATGCAAGAATACAAAACTCCTAATGATGTGGGCATGGTGGTGCCAGTAGTGGTGGCCATATGGACCACTATCATTGCAGTCATTTCTAATCTAAATTGTACATTCATTAGGTTGTATATCTCATCACGGCTGATGCTTGTGCATGCTTATACCTTCCAAACCAAAGGGGTCCCTAGGATACACACTATATGTTTGTCAACTTTGTGAGTGTGTCTAACATCATCTAGACAAAATCATATCATCCATGCCTCCCCACCACCCTTCTCTAGTTATCCTCATTCAAAGAAGATTTTCATGGCAGGGTGTATACTCACATAGAATCCCTGAAGAACTCAAACTTCTCCTAGGGATGAAGATATCTACAACCTCTTCCTATGAAGAGAAATGCTATAGGTCTATATCTCTAATGAGATTCCTCTATGAATAAATTGATAGTGGATCTCTAAATGTTTTATGTGAGCATGAAACATATGACTATTAGCATGCATGATGGTGCTAGTATTGCCACAGTAAAGAGATACTAGATCCACCACATTGTATCCAATCTACTCTAGCAAGCAAAATAGACACATGGCCTTACTTGTTGTAATTGTTGCTCCTTTATACTTAGCCTTTGTGCAAAACAAAGCAACTATAGGTTGCTTCTTTAACATCCATGATCTTACTACTCCTAGAAGGCTAAATACATAGCCTAACATTGATCTCCTATCATTTTCAGTACTTGACTAATTGAAATCCTTATATGTGTAAAGTGTGGGTCTCTACATTCAGTCTACAGTGTAATCCATATCCTAATGTATGCTTATAACATATAATGTTGTTTCCTAGCATGCAAGTGAGGTTTGCAAGCTGATTCTATGTACTCGCTCACAACACTAGTTGCATAATTGAGGTTTGGACATGTAATGGCAAGGTAGATGAAGCCAGCTACCATATTCTTGTACATGCTTTGATACTTAATATTATCACCCTCATTTGCAAGATACTTTGTGTTTGGGTCTAGTGGCATACGCATAGGCTTGGATGATGTCATGCCATACTTTGCAAGAATATCATGTGCATATTATATATGCAGCATCTATGTAGGTGTATCTTATTTCACCACTTCTATGCCAAAAAAATACTTGAGTATCCCTAGATTCTTTATCTCCAAATCTTGTTATAATCATGCTTTCATTTGAGCACTCAACTTCTCCTTGTTTCCTATAATGGGGAGACAATTAACGTATGAAATGATAATCACTTTATCACTCCCATTGGCTAATGCAAATAGTGATGTATCTGATGGACATGCATGAAAGTGTCACTACCATCATTAGCCTATATTGCAACCATGCCAAGCTTGCGGTGCTTGTTTAGTCCATAGATTGCCTTGTGCAATTGGCATGCTTTGTTCAGATATCTCTCATCCTCATCTCTAGGTGCTTATTGCATGTATACTTCATTAGTCAAGTGAACAATCAAAAATGCATTCTTCACTTTTGCCTATAGCCAATGCTACCACTATGTGGATACTAGCCATCTTAGTCACTATATTGAAGATCTCATCATAGCTAGTATTGTATTGTCGAGCATAGCATTTTGCATACAAGTGAGCTTTGTATCTATTTAGAATGCCGTCAACATAGTGCTTAATCTTGTATACCTACTTGCATCTAATGTCATTCTTGCCCACAAGTGAATCCACATGTGTCTGTCTCCATTTGTTGATTGTGGATCCTCCAATGCACCTTCAAACCTATTAGTCTCTTTCTCTTGTAGCACATTGGTCATGTACACATAGTGTATAGCTGCAAATAGATCATATGCCAATGTCTGTATTGGATTCTCGCATTTACTTTGAGGGGGTAAATTGGCTTTTACTCCACCTCTCTATAGGCCCATTTTGCACTCATGCATAAACTAGGTTTGATTTTTCTCTTTGAAGGTATTGTTTACAATGAAGTCCACTTGTGTAATGTTAGACAATTTGTAGTTCAAGGAGCATGTAAAAGGCAAGACATTGTGATTAATTGAACAAACTTATTAGTCAATCATGTTAAGCATGTTAAGCATGCAAGGTGCCAACATTGGAAAATGATGACCTAAGATGACTAAGAAAAGAATCTAGGAACGTAGACTTATGATCCACTTATGAGGTGGAGTTATAAGACCAAGATAAAGCTATAAATCGAAGGAAAAATATGAACAAGGGGTAGCAAAGAGGCAGCCATGTATTATGTACATTTTTGCTTAGGAATACTCAAAATAATGGAAATTTGTGAGTTTTGTACATTTTATTTAGCTTATGAAATCTCAAACTTGAATCTACTGTGTTATGATAAAAAAGCCCTACAAGAAACTTGTTCCATATCCAAATATAACTCATCTCAAAATAATTGAGTTCTACTCAAGGTAGTAATAACTAAGTGTTAAAAAATAAGTGATTTGGACCAAAATGAATTAGATATTGGATATTTGGAGAGTTAAAAATCAACATCAAAGAGAAATCCGAGAGAAAATGGTAGTGAGAATCAAGAACTTCACTAGCTACCAAATTATAATTAACATGAGCATTTGTGGTAGTCATGCTTACCAATGCTAAGCACTAGCTTCAAAAAAGTTTCTTCAAACACTCTTTTGAAGGTTGAGAGCACAAGCATAAATGTGATAATATTAGTTGAGTGAGTCACATCTTGTAGGAAACATATACTAATATACATCAACAATCATGAATCTTGCAAATTACACTGCCAAATGTACATGTAGCTCATTATATAAAGCATGTAGTTGGTTAACTTGATAGCATGCATCTCTAAAAATTGATCACCTTGGCTGAATAGGTTTCCTTGCAAAGCACAAATATAATCACCCATATCCATGCTAAATGTGCAAAGTCAAGGAATAGTCAAGGATAGAAGGGTCTGGATAATTTTCCATTTAAGATAAGGCTAGAAGAGCTTTAGACCAAAAGATCAATCAAAGTGCATCATGCAAAGGAACATCCCTTAGGCCATGATATTTAAGACTAGCATAAAGATCACAAACAAGATTCCTTAGGTTATGAGGTAGAAGAAGCCTAAGGAAACAACAAAAGAAGTCTACCTTAAGTTGAGGGAGGGTGCCGGAATATTGTTGTGAAAGGTTAAGTAGGTAAAAGGGATACAAGAAATAGTCAACGTTAAGTAGTAGAGTCACAAACGTAAGTTTCAACTTATGGAAAAATAAATAATGTTCATGTATGCACACCTAAGATATTTGATGGAAATCTAGAGGAGAATCATTGTAGAAGACATGACTACTCAACATAATTGGATACTCTAGTCAATAATAATTCATGTCTCTAAATAATGGTAAAGGTTAACTAGTAGGTGCACATTCCTAGTTCCCCATGGATAGTTATATGATCTTAGATAAGCACGCCATTCATACAATCTAATTGACCAAAGTACTACAACCCACCTAATATGGCATGGGTGTTTAAGGAATATCCTTGAGATAGTCACTAATATATCTAGGCTCTAGGGGCACTTACAATTGGACCCTTGCTAAGAAGGTAATTGCCCCCTTGGGCCCCATCTCAATGTCAAAACTTTGTGATATGGTGCTTATCTAGCTTTCACCCCCTTCCACCATCAATGCAAAGCTGCATTAGGTTCCTAGCTAGTTCCTAACTTACAAGTACTTAGCTAGTAGCCAATAACCCAATGAACAACTTAAGTTCTATATAAATTACAAGGCATTAGATAGTGTCAAGTTGGATAGCTTGCAAAAAATAATAATCTTATTGCAATTCACTATCCCCTAACTACATTCAAACTAGGATGTGTAGTTGTGAAGGATTGCACACTCACTCACTGCACCTATATATAATGCTCTAAACTATTATCTAGAATATAGGAATAAGATACATGGGGAGTGTAATACATGAACTGTCTCTATTATCATTTTGTTCAATTGTTATACACAATGGTTCATTGATGCCACATGTGGCCATAAATGTGCATGGCCAACTCAAAAGAGCATTTACATTAAAAAGTGAGAGGAATATTTGAAATGCTCACTTTGTGTATTTAAGGACCCTACAATTGAGTTAGTAGATGAGCAAGAGCACATATTATGTATTAGAGCATTGCCCTATAAGGCTTGTCTTTTTTCCTCGTGCTAGTTTCGATGGTTAATAAAGGATGTAATTAGAACCTCAAGGTTTTTAAAAACGAAAAGAAGAAAAAACCTTTAGTAATATTAGTTAACTAGGAGTAATTCCCCCCTCAAGAATATGCTAGATCCCAAGAAGGTCCCCCTACCCTGTAACCATTACTATAGCATGCCCTTACAAGCACTAACAAGCTCCACTTCATGCTAGAAGTTGTTTGTTAGCATTGCCCTTTAGGGCATATGCTTATACAATGGTGCAATGACAAGGCGGTGTAGGTCCCAAAAAATTTACCCATTGTTAATTTCAATTAAGTGGTCCACTTAGCCTTGAAATATTTGGATATCTTGCTTTTTGATGAGAAAGAATAGTTTATTTATAGAAAACTAAAGAAAAAGGGTGTTCTCTTTGTGTGTTTGTGTGTGTGTGTGTGTGTGTGATACACAAAAAAAGGGCAATGCTCTTGTGTACAATAGTGAACCCTTGTTTATACCTACCTAGCATGTAATCAGCTTGACTATAACTATTAATGTTAATGAAAGGTGATAGTGTTTGTGGTAGCTTGTTAATGTTAGTGTTTGTGGTAGCTTGTTAATGTCGCAAGTTGATAGTTTGGTGTCATAGCTTTTTGCTAGATTAAATTAGAAGTATATGAGGTTGGCTAGGAGTAGAGATGAGCCTCCTTATAATCAAGTGATGTTACTACCATTAAAGATATATATATGTATATATATATATATATATATATATACATATATACATAACAATGATAATAAACGAATGTTAAGGAGTGAGAGAGTGTAAAGGAAGGCCAACGATGCATGGCGCATACATATAAATAGTTTCTTTTTTCTTTTTAAAGGAAATAATGTGAGAAAGAAAGATGGGACTGTGTTTAGACAGTGGAGTGGAGTTGGGCACACGACTGCGAGAGCTGGCCTTCACTTTAGCCTAATCTTTTTCCTCTCTCTCTCTCTCTCTCCCTCTGTGTGTCTGTGTCTGTGTCTGCGATAACAGCAGACCCAACTCCTCCATCACTCCCGTTTTCTCACGTGAGTTATATCATCACAGTCCTTTGTAGCCCTAAAATGGGATCCCGCACAGGTTAATAACCCCGATTAATCAGTACCCAGTGCAGCAAAATTATTGACGGCGTAGCTCATGATCATGATTATGATTCTGATTGTGACCCTGAGCACTATCATTCTTACTACTTGATTCGGCAGCAGCTTTGGCTGATTAGCGCAGTGATTAATCCCTGCGGCGCCATCTTGGGAGTGTAATTACTGACGAATTAATTGAGTTATTCAAGTGATTACAATCGGCCAGCTGCAGGCGCAGGGGATCATCAACTTGGCACGTATAATTTAATGATGGTGTCCCATGTAGTTAGTGCTAGTCACGGCACTAATCAGCTCCAGTTCGATGATGGCAAGGTCACTCTGTACATACTCTTCACCTCCGTCATGGCGGCCAGCGGCGGCCTCATCTATGGCTACGACCTCGTTGTCGCAGGTACCCAACTCCTGATCCATTAATTATCTGACAAATTAAGTAGTTGCATCAATTAGTTCCGTGATTGCTCTTCCATTCAGCTTCCTACCAACTAATTGTTCTTCAATTCAGCTTCCTAATTACTTCTTTCAAGATTACCGACATTTTCAATCAGCTGCGCCAGCTTGCTTGTTCATCATCCATGTTGCTAATTGTTAGTCTCTCTAAATTAATTACCTTTCCGAATCTTGCTAATCACATGTCCAATATTAACTGAATTTCGATATTCAGCTGCTTGGCCTTACTTAATTCATTGCGCTATTTGAGGATCAAATCCAGCTACCGATCCTTTACATGTCTGTTATTTCTACACAGTGATTTCACAAATCTCAATCATGTAATCGCTTGCTTATAATCATGTAATTGCTTCCTTATAATGATGTCTTATCTGAGCTAAATCTCCCATGCTATTATGTGCACATTAATTCTCACATATTTCAATGATGTAATCATGGATCAACTTGAATTCTAGAGATAAAGCACTATTCATAAATAAAAATAACTAGGAATTTAGAGCCTATCTTCAAACCATGGGATACAAATTATTGTGAATTTACTAACCTTATGCACGCACGATCCCCTTAAACTATGTCCCTATCCAGATAACATCTGCCTTTGTATTTTTTATTTTGTTGAAGTTTGTTTTCTCTTTCTTGGCATGGAAATTAAATTGGGTTGGACACTTATTTTTTGGTTAAACTAATGCAGTTTTTGAAAATTATTTAAGAATGATTTGTTCTCTACTTTTTGGGTATGGAAGTTCAAAAACTAAATATGTTAAATCTAAGGATAATTGGTTTTCTAAAACATTTTGATTTAGAATTATTGTTTTTTTCCTTATCTCGAATCTTCGCATAATGTAGCTTGAACGTTGTCGAGGATGTTTTGTTTTTTCCCTTAAGGATCTTTACATAATAAGCTTGAACCAATTTTGATGCTATTTCTCTAGAGATTTTTTTAATATATTTGCATTTTTATTACATGAACATAATTAGCTTGAATAACTTGTTGTCGAGGATGTTTTGTTTTTTCCCTTAAGGATCTTTATATAATAAGCTTGAACCAATTTCGATGCTATTTCTCTACAGCTTTTTTTAATATCTTTGCATTTTTATTACATGAATATAATTAGCTTGAATAACTTGTGGTATTCGCCTAAATTCTAGCCATATTTTGTAACTAGGGTTGTATATAGTGATTTTTAAGAGCATTAAGCTAAAGTTTGGCCATGTTTTTTTGTAGGTGGGGTGTCTATAATGAATGATTTTTTAAAGATGTTTTATCCTATGGTGTATCGAAACAAGATGAACTCACAAGAAAGTACTTATTGTCAGTATGACAATCAAGTGTATGAGCTATTTGTTTCCTCCTTGTGCTTGGCCTCCCTTTTTGCAACCTTTGTTGCTGCCGAGGTGACCAAGAGGCTTGGCCACAGGAAAACTATGTTTATTGGAGGTCTTCTCTTCATCGTAGCCTCCGCTCTTGGAGCACTAGCAACCAACCTTGAGATGCTCATCCTAAACCGCATCCTTTTGGGTTGTGGCCTTGGCTTCTCTAACCAGGTACTTCCATTTGTATATTAGCTGCTTGTTGAATGATTTCATATTCATTAATATGTAGTATGGGACATTTTCCAAGCATCAATGGCTTTCACTATTTCTCCTAAACAAGTCATACCTTCAATGTTTGTGCATAATCCATGTTGATTCAATGTATGCTCTCCACTAATGTGTTGAATCTATCAACATGCTTATTGGACTAAATGTTATGTATTTTTTAGATTAGATAATATGTTTCATAATATACAAGTGCTTAGATTCTATCATGTGACTTGTCCACATAAGATTATCATCTAGTTTACTACTTGCCACTTTTGTTGTATAAATGTAATTTTACTCGACATTTATTTGTTACTTTGTAAATGGGAGTCATCTTTGTTACTTTGTAAATATGAGTCACAAATCAAGGTTACAATGATTAATGAATAACAAGTGAGAAAAAGTTTTGAGTGCAAGTATGCTAATTTATTTTTCACTTTCTCTAAAACTTTTGCTTAAATTTAGTGTATGTATAACTACTAAATGAACAATAGAGAGTTTGTGCATTGCATGATAATGGCAAAAAATGTTTTTTTTTCATGCAAATAAAACCTTTGATATTTATTTTTGGTATTATTATTGGTATTATGAGCAAGTCTATTTATTTTTAATTTATTGACTGATAAATATAAAGCTTCATGAAATATAAAAGGCTAACATATGTATTACAATTTTTCACTTTATTATTCCAACTCTTTTATTTAGGCATAGTCTAACTACACTCTACTTAAAAGTAAACAATAGTCATTTTGTCCATTCAAAGATATTGGTAATATAGATTTATTTGCATCGCAAAAACATTTGACAATATTGTTGTGGTTGTGATAATAGTGATTCTACACATGCTTATGCATATGTGGCATTGTGTTTTTGTCCTAAATATGTTATCTTGTGTCTAAATGTAACTGTATTTGACTTATTTTCAAAAAACTATATGGCATTTGGTGATATATGGCAAAATGAGTTTTTTCTTTGCATAATATATAGGCAACATTGACTTTCTAGCACTTAGTTTTTGGCATTTACTTTTAAGTATGAATTACTTAGCTAAAATTTGGTGTTGTTATAGGCAGTTCCATTGTATCTATCAGAGCTTGCTCCAGCAAAGCATAGGGGCAGATTGAACCTCCTCTTTTCCTTAAACTTGTCAATAGGAATTCTTACGGGAAATATTGTTAACTATGTAAGCTCTCACATACATCCATGGGGATGGCGCTTGTCATTGGGTGTAAATGGCATCCCTGCAATTTTTCTAGCTCTATTTAGTCTATTCATGGTTGACACTCCAAGCAGTCTCATTGCAAAGAACAAGTATGAAGAGGCCAAGGTGGTATTAAAGAAGATTAGAGGCACATCCAACATAGACATTGAATTTGAAGGCTTGTTGAAAGCAAGGCATGAAACCATGGCTATTAACCATGGTGAAGAAGTCTCCTCTAGCTTCGTAGCCATCTTGAAGAGACGACATCGACCTCAATTGGTTTTGGGCATTGCCATTCCCTTCTTTCAACAAGTTGCTGGCTATGATGCCCTTCTTTTCTATGGTCCTTCTTTGTTCAACTCGGCTGGATTTGGTGATAATGCTGCTCTTTACTCCACTGTAATCACTGGTTGTGTGGCGCTTTTAGCTACTATTACTGCCATCTCAATTGTTGACAGATGGGGTCGTCGAGTTGTTCTCCTAACTGCTACAACACTCATGTTCTTCTTTGCTGTAAGTATACTAAACTTATTTGATTCAAAACCACTGGTCTTAGTGCTTCTTGCATTTTGGTTTATTGCATATCGGTGGAACATTATCATATTCTCCGAGTGTTATTTTTTAAAATCTTTGCATACTTAATTGATTTTCATTCTTCTCAATTGATTATACCACAACTAATTTTACACATATTTGGATACAGGGTGCTATATCCATTATTCTTGGATTAGGCCTACAAGATGGAGCTAGACACCTACCACGTGCAGAGGGGATATTGCAAGTACTTTTCTTATGCCTCTTTGTATATGCATACAAGGCATCTTGGGGTCCTCTATCATGGCTCATTCCAAGTGAGATCTTTTCACAAGATGTGCGATCTGCAGGGCAAAGCATTACTGTGTGTGTGAATATGCTCTTGAAATTTGCTATAGCACAAAGTTTCTTGTCAATGTTATGTGCCTTTCGATTTGGAATTTTCCTCTTCTTCTCAGGATGGCTATTTATCATGGGTGCATTCACCTTTTTCTTCATCCCAGAAACAAAGGGAATTTCACTAGATAAGATGGAGGCCTTGTGGGAAAATCATTGGTTTTGGAAACGATACTACACCGATTCCAAAGAGAACTTTGTACAACAAGAGTTTAGATCCATTGAAATGAAAGCCTAATAAAAGTGTGTTGCATATGATGGCAATTAGTGGTCTCAAATTTATCCTTTGAAGCCATTTCTCACTTATGGATATTGTATGATTTTTCTTTGTTCTTTGAAAAGTCGGCTACAATAGTGGTAGTTCCAACATGATAAAGCTTGTGAAGCTTGTGGATATAATCCACAAAATCAATGGATTGAATCCATTTAAAGTGTTAAAGTGTTTTCAAAGTGTGAGTTAAAAACACGATCAATGCTTATGAACCTTTTTGTTCCCACGTAAGATGTGATGACTTTAGTGTTAAGTTCATTTGAGTTTGAAAATACTTCTACACTATGACATTTCACATGTTATGTGGATTGAATCTCTTTAAAGCATGTGGAAATATATCCAATTTATAGACCCTTTAGATATATGAAAAAAATTGGTAATAAAAAATAAAAGATTGCTTAAGTATTGGTCCTACTTATTGAACCTTTTTGTTCCCACTTAAGATGTGATGACTTTAATCTTAAGTCCATTTGAGTTTGAAAATACTTCTACACTTATATACTAATTTGATGACATTTCACATGTTATGTGGATTGAATCCCTTTAAAGCATGACATGGAAATATATCCAATTTATAGACCCTTTAGATATATGAAAAAAATTGGTAATTGAAAATAAAATCACTTAAGTATTGGTCCTACTTATAAAGATCCTAGCCTAACAAATATGAATAAAATCAAAGTGACATATATTCAATATCCAAACCCTTTAGAAAATCAAAGTAACATATGTTCAAGATCAAAACCCATTAGAAAGCAATTGCATCAATAGATCCATTAGGGGGTAGATGGAGAAGATGCTCTCTATAAATGTCTCTCTTTTGTCATGAGACCCATATTTTGGTATATTTACCGTGAGATCCATATTTTGGCAATATCTTTTTGAATGATGCCCATCTTGATAATCTTCTTGTGATCCACTCAATTGATCTCTAAGAGAGGGGCCTCTTGGCTACGTTTTAGAGGCATGAGATGATCCATCTATAGCCCATGTAGTTGCAACTGGAAGTTTAGGCTAGCATTTCATATCACCCTACAATGCAAGCAAGCCTAGATGACACTAGAGTAAGTCTAGAGTATCTTTGTCTTGAGAGGATCCAAGTGTTGGGGTAAATGCCAATGGCTTATAGCTAGGCAAGCACCCCTTGTATACGTTCACATGATACAATCATATATAAGTGAAGATAACAAATGAATGGTACCCACATAACTCTCTTGCATTTTTTTGCTTCTCAACCCTATTGCACCCCATAACTTCTATATCGCATCCGAGCATTGCTCCCCTCTCAATTGATATTAGAGCAAGTGTGTTGTGTTTGTGGGAGCTTGTTCTTAGAGTGAGGGAGAACGAGGAGTGAATCTTTGTTGTGAAAGTCTAGGATTCAAGCTTCTTCTTTGACATTGGTGCTTGATGCCTACACATTGATAGAGGTACTTTGACATTGGTGCTTACTGCCTACACATTGATAGAGAGATACTATTCTCATCACCAGGATCTAGATCTGAATCAAGCAAGTGCTTGAGCTATTAGAAACTCGATGCACATAGTTTTTAGTGAGTTTTTCATATTGGAGTATTTTTTATGCTAGTTCGTACTCACTTTATAGAGGTTATATGAGTTGAAATTGATTTGTGAACACAATTTGCATGTATTTGGTCTCCGGTAGCTATCTTAAACTTACAAGATAATTGGAGTACTTGGGACAACTTGTAAAAAATACATATGTTTTTGGAAGAGCTAAAATATCATTTTTACATCAATTTTATACTTGTTTGATATTTCAATACCATTGTTTGGGTTTGTGAGGTGCTCCATTTATAGTCCTTTGGTCTATTTTGAGCTTGTAGTTGGATATATCTTGCTGCTTTTAGTGTACAAATAAGCTTTTGTCATTATGGATTCTTCATCAAGTTTAGAAAAATCATTGTTTAATATTGAAAGTCTTGATGGTACAAAATTTTGATATTGATAAGAGCAAATATGCATTGTATTGGTCTAGAAGAAGTGAGAAGCTGATGAAATGTAATGGGATTAAGCATGAAGATATGGATGTAGATGTATGGGAGAAATTAGATTAGCTAATATGCTACATTATTATGTTAACACCCTCGAGGTGGAGGTATTTTAATGTGAAAGATATGACATGTGCATATGGGGTATAGAAAAAGCCTAGTAACCTATATGAAAAAGAAAGTGCAACCTTGTAAGTTTATTACCTGAAAAAGATAATTGATCTCCGTATGGAGGGGGGGCCTTTGATGTATAATCACCTAAATGATTTGAACACTATTTTCAACTAATTGATCTCTAAGAAGATTGTCTTTCAAGATTCAATGAAGGCCATATTATTATTAGTCACCTTGCTTGAGAGTTGGAATACTTTCAAAACTACCATTAATAACTCCACACATGCCACCACAGGTGGTCTTACGAGTGTTGATATTGAGAGAAAGTTTCTTATCTAGGAGATAAATAAAAATAACAATGCAAGGTCAAAGGGGTCTAGTACTATTGAATACTAAAATGGCTATATTTTAAGCTAATTTTTGTTGGAAATTTGGGTGATTTTTAATCTATTTTTGTGATTGATTGATTGGTTTTTGGATGGTTTAAAAGTATTTTGAAGTGTTTTGGAATGGTTGAGTAGGTTTGAGAAGCTCATAATAGTTTTTAGTTTAGTAATGATGTGTTGGTTGGTTATATAGTGTGTTTGTATGGTTCTAATGGGTTTGTTATGTCTTTCATTTGAACTATACCTTTTTTTGGTTTGAGAGGTTATAAGTGTAGATGAGTGGTTTAAGAAATTATTGAGAGTGAGTTGGATGGTTTATTATGGTTTGAATTGGTTTTGGTTTAGGTTTAAGCTTCATGGTTTTTATGTCTTATGTAGACCTTCTATAGTGTACTAATGAGCTTCTAATATGCCT
Source organism: Lygodium microphyllum (assembly GCF_053477565.2). Classification (NCBI taxonomy): domain Eukaryota; kingdom Viridiplantae; phylum Streptophyta; class Polypodiopsida; order Schizaeales; family Lygodiaceae; genus Lygodium; species Lygodium microphyllum. Next base: position 39,206,891 of record NC_141162.1, on the reverse strand, counting down.
TCTAATGTTTTATGTATGCTTTTGTAAGTATTCTAATGAATGGATGTTTATCTTGGGGATATTTTCTAATATTAAAAAGAGAATAATGGAATTTATTAATAGCTTCAACAAGCATAAGCAGTAGTTGCTAATGAAGATTTGAATTGAAAAATTAAGTGATAGTGACACTGATGAGCCCCCAAGGGTCATTGTAGTGGCTCTGCTGACTTTTTATATCAAAAGCATACCTCTTGGGAGGGGTATCTGTCAGAGAGAGAACTAGGGAGAGAAGAAGAGGAGAGAGAAAGACTGCAGAGGAGAGAGAAAGACTGCAGGAAGAGAGAGAAATAGAGTGACGAGGAGAGAGAAAGACTAGAATTGGAGAGAGAAAGACAGGAAAGGTGAAGAAGCCATGGAAGCTTGGAGCAAGAAGGGAGAGAAAGATTGTAATTGTATTGATATGTCAAAAAGATGTGAAAAATTACAACTTCTCTCCTTATATACCAGTGTCAGTGTGACATGGCATATTATTAACATTCTAAGTATTCCCAGCTTCTTACAATCCATCCCTTCCCAAAAGTTTTTGTCCCCAAAAACAAAACTAAAAAGAGCTAAAGAAAAGATGGATAGAACAGAGTACTACTCTGTTTTACAGCTTAACAAATAGGGAATGAGTGAAGAATTTATCATTACAAGGGCTGAATTTGAAGTACGAAAAGTGGACCCTGCTATATACATGATTTGAAGAACCTTAGAAACCATTGGAGCCATAGAATCTTCAACAAATAGTTCCAGAAGAAAGTAGACAGCTTGCTGGAATAACAGTCCCTGCTGGACCAAATCAGCCATAACTTTTGATAGAAGTGTCCAAATGAAGTGTACCACATATCAAAACGAAGCTCTTGAAGAGTACTTTAAGCTCATGTAGATAGCTCAATTCTGAAAATGAAGTACGACAAAAACTGTTCTAAAACAACGTGCTGTCCTGAACCAGTCTGCACCAATACTAGCTCCATAAGCAATAGGCTTCAGCCACTAATGTATCCTTCAAGTATGGATACTCATCCAATATTGAATCAGGTCTCCAAGAAGCCTCTTCAGAGGGTAAACCTCTCCATTTAATCAAATATTCCACAATAGAACGTGATCGAAGCTTCTTTTCACGCTGACCTATAACAGCCTCTGGGATGTACTGAACAATACCATCTTCATCAATAGGTGGCAGCTCATCAACTAAATCCACTGGATCACCATAATAGGGCTTGAGCTGACTAACATGGAAGACGTTATGAATCTTTGTAGAAGAGGGAAGCTCTAGTCTGTATGCCAAATCTCCAATCCGCTTAAGGATCCTGTAAGGGCCATAGAATCTGTGGGCAAGCTTATTACTGGATCCATCTTTCAATGTAGAATACTTGGATTTGGGCACCTTCAACAAAACCAGCTCTCCTTCCTGGAACTCTAAAGGCCTCCTCTTCTCATCAGCATACATCTTCATCTGATCTTGAGCCTTCCTTAGATTCACCTTGCATTGCTGAAGAAGGGTCTGCATTCTATCCAACTCTTCCTTCCCATGAGGGTTGATCTTTTCGTTAAAAATGACTGTGGGTAGGGGCACCTTGTAACCATACAAAGCCTCAAAGGGTGAAACTCCTATGCTCGCATGAGTGGAATTATTATAAGCAAACTCAGCCAGGTGTAACCAAGAATCCCATGAGGTTTGGACATCATAGCAAAAATGGCGAAGATAAGTCTCCAACCATTTATTAACTCTCTCTGTCTGTCCATCAGTTTGGGGATGATAAGCCGTAGATGGAGCCAACTTGGTACCCATAGATGTAAATACCGCTTGCCAAAAGTTACTCATAAACTTTGAGTCCCTATCATGGACAATCACCTGCGGTAATCCATGCAATCTGAAAATATGCTCCATAAACTGGTTGGCCACCTGAGAAGCAGTAAACTGAATTTTTGTTGGGATAAAATGAGCTGCTTTGGTGAGTCTGTCAACCACCACATAAATGCTATTCCACCCCTTCTTGGTAGTAGGTAAGCCAGTGATAAAGTCCATAGTAATATGAGTCCATTTACCCGTAGGAATAGGCAATGGCTGCAATAAACCTCCTGGCTTATGGGTGCTATCCTTATTTTGCTGACAAGGCATACACTTCATAACGAAGTCCTTGACATCTTTCCACAGTCCTTTCCAATAAAAGCTCTTGCTGATCCTGTCATAAGTCTTGAAAACTCCCAAGTGTCCAGCTAAAGGCGAAGAATGCATCTCCTCCATAATTTTTCGCTTGAAGGAAGAAGTAGAGGGAATAACAATCTTGCCCTTCCACCAAATAAGACCATTTTTAAACTGGTAGTGCGAGTTTTCTTCCATGAGACCTTGCTGTAATTTCTGAAAGATTTGGCTGAATTCCTCATCTAAGAGATATGCCTCTTGTAGCTCTTCAATCCAGTCACTATGTAATTCCGTCATGGCTGATACTTTGCAGGCCCACATACGAGAGAGAGAATCAGCCACTATGTTATCTTTGCCCCTTGTATGAGTGATGTCAAAGTCATAATTTTGTAATGTTGCTACCCATCGTCGTTGCTTTGGAGTAAGATTTGACTGAGTAAGGAAATACTTGAGTACACGATGATCACTATGCACTCTGAATCGGCTGCCATATAAGTAATGGTGCCATTTCTTGATTGCATGCAGAATAGCCAACATTTCCTGATCATAAACATTCATGGCCATCTCCTTATCAGTAAGCTTACGGCTTTCAAATGCAATTACTCCATGCTCCTGAAGCAAAACAGCCCCAATGCCACGGCCACTAGCATCACATTGTATAGTAAACTCTTTAGAGAAATCCGGGCATACAAGAATAGGAGCGGAGGTAAGTAATTCCTTTAACTGGTTGAAGCTGCTATCTGCAAAAGAATCCCAAAAGAAAGCCTCTTTCTTCAACCTGTCAGTTAAAGGGGCTGCAATTGCCGCATAATGCTTTATAAATCTGCGATAGAATGAAGATAGACCAAGAAATCCTCTAAGAGAGGTAGTAGTAGTAGGCGTTGGCCAATCTTTTATGCATTGCACCTTCTTGGGATCAGCCTGTATTCCTTTTTCACTGACTATATGTCCCAAGTATTCCACTTCAGTCTGCATGAAAGAACACTTCTTCTCCTTAGCAAAAAGCCTATGATGTCTCAACACATCAAAAACCTTCCTCATATGCGACAAATGATCCTGAAAAGTCTTGCTGTAGATCAAAATGTCGTCGAAGAATACCAAGACAAACTGAAAGAGGAAAGGTTGTAGAATCTTATTCATCAGGCTTTGAAAGGTAGCTGGAGCGTTTGTAAGGCCGAATGGCATCACCAAGAAATGGTAAAGCCCACGATCAGTCCTAAAAGCAGTCTTGACCTCATCACCCTCTCTCATGCGAATCTGATGATACCCTGATCTCAAATCAATCTTCGTGAAGAATCGAGCCCCCTTAAGCTCATCAAGCAAATCATCTATCCTGGGTATAGGATACCTGTTCTTCACTGTTATCTTGTTAAGATCCCTGTAGTCAATGCACATCCTGAAAGATCCATCTTTCTTTTTGACTAACAGGACTGGGGATGCATACGGTGAAGAACTTGGTTCAATGAATCCCATTTCAAGAAGCTCTTTGATTTGCTTGGCTACTTCCTCTCGTTCACATTTTGATAGTCTGTAAGGTGGCTTATTGATCGTCTTTGAGTTGGGTTCCAAATCAATGGGGTGATCCACCGCTCTCTTAGGAGGCAATGAAGTAGGTACTTCAAATAGATCTCTGTACTCCTCAAGAAGAGCTGTCAAGGCTGGATGGTTTGCTGAATTTTTGGGCTGATCCTGTGTTTCTTTGTTCAAATGCAATACAAATATCTGTGAGCGCTTCTTGTACTCTTTCTTGAGTTGTTGAATGGTGATAAGCTGAAAATCAGATTTACTAGGGATCCCCTGTAAACGGATGAGCTGTCCATTGGAGAAAAACTCCATATATAACTGTGAGAAATCCATAGTAATCCTGCCTAAGGTCATCAACCAGTCACAACCAAGTACAATATCTATGGGCCCCATTTCCAAAGTGATCAGGTTTACTTTGACTTCAAAATTTTCAGCCATCTGCAAAGAAACCTGTGGACAAATCTGTGTGCTGATTTCCTCTTCACCATTAGCCACTTGTACTCTAATGGGCTGCTGTAAGTCGGTGGGAACACAATTCAACTTGTACAAAATGGATTTATTGACAAAACTGTGAGTACTGCCACTATCTATCAGGATGAACACTGGCTTTCCACATATGCTTCCCTTCATACGAAGTGTATTAGGGTTCTTAGATCCCGTCCAAGCATCCATAGAGATAGAACAATTAGTGGCAGCAGGCAACTCATTACAAAATCCACCAGGATCAAATGGGATATCACCGCCTGGATCAAAAGGAAAAGAGTCAGATGGATCATAGAAGTACTCCTGTCCACCATCATCCTCGAAATCTTCATTTTCAGCATTGATTGGGACTGCATTCACTTCATCTATGTCATTTTCAAGGTCCTCAAGAACTAGCATACTCTGAATTTTTGGCTTGGCATTTTTGTATACACACTTTGAAGCATGGTCAGGAGTATACTTTTCTCCACACTTGAAGCATAAGCCTTTGTCCTTTCTTTCCTTATAAAGATCCATGGGAATATTTCTGAAATTTGTATTGGCTGAAGTAGACTTAGGCTTATTGTCACCTTGCTTAAATTCAACCTTTGGACTGTTTGCTGTCCTGAAATTGCCTTGAAGCCTAGAAGCATTAAATGGGGGATAAGTTGGTATCCGTAAGCTCCCACTAGGCATATAGTTGCTGCCATAATTGTTACCAACTTGCCCTTGCTTTAAAACAGTCCTTGGCTGTCCATAACTTGGCTGAAATGAAGACTCTTTCCTATACTTCCTTCCAAAGCGCTCTGCAAGCTCAATAGCCTTGAAAAGTGAAGTAGGATTTTGCGCCATAACATCAGCTGACAAGGATGGTTCCAAACCATACATGAACTTGTGTAACTTGGCCTCATCACTGATGTTTTCCACATACATGGTCAAGTTGAGGAATTGGTTTGTATATTCCCTTACACTTAGGCTCCTTTGTTCCAAGTTGTACCATCTTCGTTCTAACTTCTCTTTCTCAAGAGGTGAAACAAAGACTTCAGCCATAAGTGCCTTGAAAGCTTCCCAATTCTCAATAAGTACATTCTCTTTCTTGATATACCTCCACCAAGTGTGAGCAAATCCTTCTAAGTGGAGGGAGGCAAAATGTATCTTCATATCATCAGTTTTAGGAAATATGTCGAAATAAGACTCCATCTTAGAAGTCCATTCCTCTAATTCTGATGGTGAAGATGACTGGCCATTGAATTTGGATAAAACAATTTTATCCTTGAATTCTCTATCATGGAAAGGTTGCTGTCCCAAAACTGGCTGATCGGAATTTCTAAGTACAGAACCCCCAAAATGAGATTGAAATCTTCCAACAGGTGGCTGAGAATTACCCTGTAATCTTCCTGTTGGTAAAGCACCCCTAGAATGCTGAGTATGCAGTCCAAAAGCTTGAGTATTGGCGCCGTTCAAACTGCCCAAATAGTCATCATGCCTTTGTGAAGCTTCTCCCACTTCATATTGACTATTGGGTATGCCTCTTCTTCCTATTATCCCATCCCCATAACCATTTTGGTTGGATGGCTGAAGTGGAACTGAGGGGTCACTATTTGAACAAGCCTTCTCATTTGCTTCTTTTGATCCCTTTTGTGACTGCATGAGTTGGGAAAATTGTGCCATAAGTTGGGCATTAGATTCTACCAACTTATCAATGGAAGCATTGGTTCGGTTAGTTGATTCCATCATCTTCTCAACAGTAGACTTCGTTTGATCAAATGATAAAATCATATGCTCCATTGTTGACAAAATAGTCTCATGACGTTCCTTATGTCTTAGTTCATGGGCACACAAAGCGTCATTGAGAATACTAATCCCTCCTTGTTGAGGCTCTTCAGGGTTCTCTTGAAGTGTGCTTTCCATCATAGAATCCCTGATTTGCTGTGCATAGTCCTCCTGGACCTTATTTTTGCCTTTATGCCCTGCCATACTAGTGCAGTCCTGCAGTACCCCCTGTCAGTAAAACGGCTATAACTTTGGCTAGAAAACTCCGATTGCAAAACTTTTTTGTGCAAATCGAAGCTTACAATGCCCTCTTCGAGATGAGCTATAGCACGCTATAACAGGTTTAGGACAGAAAATTCTGTAACTGACTTTCAGAGTCTGAACTGTCCAGTCCTGCACCCTGTTTAGACCTGTAAGTGCCCTGTTTTGACCCTGTAATGCAAGAAAGTAACCTCCAAAGGCTACCAAACCCTGCAAAGGGGTATATATGACCTGTGGGTACCCTGTAGTACCTGCACCTGTACTTCAGTATCAAAGGGTGTACCTGTATCCACCTGTAAATACCCTGTGGGTAACCTGAAAATGCCCTGTTTTACCCTGTTTTACTCCAATAGGTACTTGAGTTGTTGGAAAGTCTTCAATCTTCAATTCTCCACTCGCTGTACCTGTGTGAGGGATAAAACGGCAGGACGGGCTCCCTACACGGGCTCCGAATCACCGGGAGGTGGGCAAAGTTCCCCCCGGGTCGGTTGGTTGCACCCCTTCGGGATCTTCGATAGTGAGGGAGGGTCACCTCTCTTTTGTCCCACTATCTCCCCCGGCATCCACCTTTTTCCTCGGTGGGAATATCAACATGGCAGAGGCTAGTGTACTAAGCAATCAGCATGATATGCATTTGGAAAATATTCATTCAGCCTTTCATGAGATGCAATTGATTGAGATAAAAGAACTTGAGATGGAAGAAGGGTTTTACCTATGCAATTCAGTGACTCACTGATTGCTAGTACTTACCCTTTACAATTTTCCAATTTAGGCAAAAGAGAATCAACCAATCAATTGGATTAGAGTAAGCAAAGGAATCAATGAATGTATTCAGTCCATAGGATTCAAATGTTATGCTGAAATCTCAGATTAAGGCCCTTCATTCACTGATTGAAGCTAATATGCATTAGACAAGCATTGCATTCATGAATAGATGAATTCAAGCAAAGGTTGGCTGAGAATTTGATGAAAATGTTCAATTCTTTAATCTCTCAGTCAAATGGCTTAAGCTCAGCAATTGGATTAATGAGAGAGATTAAAAATTGAAGAGAAATACCTTGACATGGCTGAAAATAACTTGCCAAATGCTTGATAGGGCTCCCGGTTGTCCAATGTTAGCAAAATAATCCAAGAAGCTTGCTTATCTGATGGTAGAGACCAATCTTGAAGCTTCAAATGCTTGAAATTGAAGCAATAAACCCGTTTCCCCCAAATTTTTGCTCCATTGAAGCTCTTGATCTTCAATCTTAAGCCATCCCGTGCTTAATCCTTGCAATTTGTTGAAGAATCCTTGCTGAAATGATTCCACGGGCCAAAAGGATGAAGAATCTTCAAGAAATTGTCAAGAAATGGAAGCTTGGGCTGAAGCTTTCATGGCTGCCCATGGACTGTTCACCTAGGGTTCAAGAGAGCTGAGGAATCTTCAAATGTTGCTGAGAATCTCAATGTAGCTGAAGATTAATGCCTGGAATGGATGAAGAAGAGTGCCAAGGCTGAGGGGAAGCAAGCTTGGAGCAGGGCAGGGCTGGAATCAGCCCGAAAATTGCGCCGCAATTTTCGGGGCTGTTCCTGGCCTGAATGCTTGCTCAATCTTGAGCAAGTAGGTGCTCAACTTGAAGCTCATGCTGAAAGGCTTCTATTCCAGGTGATTGTTGGTCAGGAAGATCAGAGGTAAGAGAGATATGAGCAGATCTTGGGGCTGAACCTCCATGGAACCTGCAGGAATTTCCAGGAAAGGGGAAAGAGAAACCCCTCTTTTCAAAGTAACCACAGTTTGTTCTCAAACTAAGCCCGGTTAACCATTCTTTACCCTAGTTACCTCCATTTTTGCATAAAATTTGATGACGTCCAGCCATTTAAGCCTTTACCCGCCATATCTGACCTTGGATAACTCCAGATGTAGTCATTGCTAACTGTAGTTGTCCTGCAGCACTCCACTAGTCACTGTCTTGTACCATTTTTGTCTGAAATTGGTTTTGAAATAGGAAAATAGGAGTGAAAATGGAAGAAAATAATGGATCAAAGACTGAAGCTCTGATACCACTTGTCAGAGAGAGAACTAGGGAGAGAAGAAGAGGAGAGAGAAAGACTGCAGAGGAGAGAGAAAGACTGCAGGAAGAGAGAGAAATAGAGTGACGAGGAGAGAGAAAGACTAGAATTGGAGAGAGAAAGACAGGAAAGGTGAAGAAGCCATGGAAGCTTGGAGCAAGAAGGGAGAGAAAGATTGTAATTGTATTGATATGTCAAAAAGATGTGAAAAATTACAACTTCTCTCCTTATATACCAGTGTCAGTGTGACATGGCATATTATTAACATTCTAAGTATTCCCAGCTTCTTACAGTATCTAAGACCAAGAGAGGATTGTTGAGGGTCATTAATTGTTATTATTATGTACTATTGAGAGAGAGCATATTTGAGAGAGTGTGTGTATGAGAGATAACCAATTTCTATGAAGAAACATGATATCTACATGAGAGAGATTGAGAGAAAGACTATGAAGACTATGAAGATAATGAAATATGAATAATATGTGATGAATTCCATTTAAATTTGATAATTCATTTGTGTCCTTTTGTTTCTTTCATGGTTTCTATGAAGAATATGTTAAAGTTTTATTGTGATAAATCTGTGGGAGATTCATTATATGATGCTACTTGAAGATTGATTGTTCTTGGTGTTCTTTTTTGTATTGTGGTTAATTAAAGTATAAAGAACATGCTTGTTGGTGGAACAAAATAGATTAACATTGTAGCATATTTTCCATTTTCTTAGTATTCCTCTTGGAGTTTCATGTTTTTGGTTTGCACAATCGGGGAAATTGCCATTAACAAGCACCAACAGAGGCTGGAAATAGAAGAAGTGGCAATGTTGAAAGAAAGAAAAGCAATGGAAGATTGTAGGATTCTTGCTACTATTGAAGAATTGGAGATCTTCATTGCCAAATCCACCTTATACAAGAAGTGTATTTCTCAATGGTGGAAACATGTCACTATCTTGATACGGGCTCTATGTGATAGATTGATCCCAGTCTTCTAAATCTATAGAAAGTTGTATCACTATAGCCAACCATTTCCCACAAATCTGAAGAGAAAAATAGAAACAACGAGTATCAATGGAAGATTTTGACTTCATTGAAGAATTTCCAGACATCATTAAGTGGGAGATTGTGAATAAGCTTCAGGAGTCATAATTAGTGGAGGCTCACAATAATAAGAAGCAAAAAGCTTGGACTTGTTCATAGATACACAACAACAAGATACGTGGGATACTTGGTGTACTAATAACCTTTTATTTGTCCAATTGGAAATCCACTGGAAGCTAGTAGATAGACTGTTCTTCACAACTTATGCTATTGAGACCCTCCAATGTTGGTATTATCAGGACAATGGCACTATGGCAATCCTTAAAAGAATAAATTTGGATACTTTCAAAATTGAATATCTTCCCCCTTTGCAATGGAATGAAAGAAAAATTCAGAGATATTGAAAAGAAGTAGAATAAATGTTGGCAAGAGAGTCCTCCAAAGATTGAAACCCTTCTGATTTCATTATATTGAGTGCAGACAAGCTAGGTGGAGCCAACTCACTCATGAATGATGTGATCAAGAGGTAAGAACTAGAACAAATCTAGAGATACATGAGAAGAGAGAATGCAAAAATCAAAGTCAAGAACAAGTCAGTAGCATAAGCCTCCCTTGATGCCTTTGTGACACTCTTTACAAAAGTCCCAATGGCGAATCAAAATTTCATTCCCAGCCTGATTTGTCTTGGAAATGTTGATGACATGACAAATGTAGTCCCATTGCTGATATTTAAGGAAGAATACAATGAGTACCCCAATCTTCATGTAGCTAAGTTCATGGTAGCATGTGCAGTCAACAATGCCAAAATGCCAGAGCATTGATTGGTGATATTTTTTGCTACTTTCAAAGGTGACAAGCAACATGAACTTTTAGCACATGGGATGACCTAAAGGTGGCCTTTCTTACCAATTTTAGACACAAAATTTTTGAAGAGCGGTTATAAGAGTTCTTTGGAGAATGGGTGGAAGCATATATCTCTAGAATGGAATTCATACTAAAAAGTCAATCCTCTGGAGAATGGGTGCAAGCATATGTCTCTAGAATGGAATCTATACTAAAGAGATGGACCAACTATAATTTGGATAAAGGCATCTAGAAGGGAGTTTTTCTTTAGAGGCTTACAACTAGAAGTTCATAAGTTTGTGGAGCTGAGAAGACTACTCAACCTACAAGTTGCAATGAAAGGTGCAAGACTATACATTGAAGTTGAAACAAGGTTTTCTATGACCTTAGGGAAAGGAATCTTACCTCCTCCAATGCTAGGAATGGTATAACCACCAAATGTAGCCCAAGGGGCTATTCTCTATCCCTATCCCCAGATGCAAACAGTGCCATAGTATAGTACACCAAATCCACAATGACCGTAGACAATATTGCCTTAAATGATGTTTCAACCGTAACAGCAATGGCCTCAAACAACTCCCCCAATGGAAACTTAACAACAATAATGGAACAATACCAACTAGAACTACCAACAAATCAACAATTTCGATATAGGAGCTCAGCATCAGAATTGGAACAAAGGACCCTTTGGAAACCCAACTAGTCTATGCAGTGATTATAGAGACTTTCCAAAACCCTACTATGAGTACTCCAAGAGGATAAACTTTGAAGGACTAATTGTCCAATTTAGTTGCAAGCATCAAGAAAGAGTTGATGGATGTGATAATAAAACAGTTGCAAACACGGAAAGTGAATACCACCAGCATATTTAATATTATAGGAGTAGGAAGAGATATAATGAGATCAAACACTTGGTTCAGGAAGTGTCATTGAGTGGAACATTTACTGACTAAATGAAATCAAAAGCCAACTATCCCTAGAGCCTTCTATTCTTACTATCTAAGAAACAACCACACAAAGGATGTCTACTCTCTGAAGGAGATGTATGACAAAAAGAAGAAACATGAGGAAGCAAGGCTCAACATGCTAGAATCCAAGATGACAACCCAAGATATCATCCCAAAGCCCAAAGAATTTGGTCCTAATTTTGGTCCAAGAAGGTTTCTTACCCAAAGTTACAGAGGAAGCTAGCCTAGTGGTGGATAGAGATCAGAAGTGGAATACTACTAGTGCAAAGAGAAAGGTCACCACATCTCCCAAAATTTCCCCAAACCTTGAAGATCCATGGATTACAAGCACCTTTATAGCCAATGCAAAGAAGAAGGTAAGACTACTAAAGACTATCCCATTCTAGCTTATGTTAAGACTAATGGACACAGACACTCAATAGAAGAATCAAGAGCCTGCCTCCAATCTAGTAGAATTGGAAGTATCTGTAGTTACACGTGCCAAGAAAAGAGAACCCATAGTTCCAAAAGAGAATGTTCAGGAAACCTACAAAATTTGTCAATTTTAAGTTTCCAAAAAAACCACAGAGCAATACATCACAAGACAATCCAATGCCACGAAAGGTTGCAGAGATAGTCCAAGACACAGAACCAAAGGATTAGGAGACAAAAGAGATGAATGTATCTCTAGTGATAGACAAAGTGGTGATGCAACCTTGCTTGAAAAAAGAGGAAAAATGAAAGGAGGTATCACCCCATTCCCTAGATGGTTGAAAAAACTAGTAGACCCTATCAAGGAGTATGACTTGGTGAACTAGTTGGATACCTTTCACCCTAATTTGACATTTTGACAACATTTGATACTGCCACCCAAAAAAAAAAAGATTCAAAAGCATTCTTACATGAAGATGAGGCTTGAGGCTTACCAATTAGGCATCTACATAAAAAACCAATAAGGTCCCAAAGCCTATGAAAGAAGTGTACACGGCCAACACCTTCTTGGATTTTGGCACTCCAAAGACTAACATTTCAATATAAGGGTGCTTCATTATAAGTGCGTTGATAGATGGAGACTCTTCATTGAACATCATGATGGATGTGACAATGAAAGATTTAGGTCTTCAAGGCATACAACCTACTCAATGGCTCGTTAGACTAGCTAATCAAAGCAGAATCAAGCCTTTGGCATCCTTCCTTACATCAAGATCATAGTTGCTAGGGGTAGATATTATTGGATGATATACCTAGTGGTAAGGCCAAACTCTTGTGGAACACCTTACTCTCTATTACTCGAAAGTCCATGGCTGTTTAAAGCATGAGCAAGGATGGATTGGTTTAAAGGAACCCTAACCCATGTAGGAGACCCAATGAAGTGGTGCTAAAGCTCTATGGTTTACAAAAAGGAAATGGATCCACCTCCATAGAAGTCTCCTTTGACTCTCCTAATGAAATAGAGGATGGAACACTAGCTAAAGAAGATGTTGTCAAGCAAATTTCCCAAAAGGAACCTAGAGCACAGTCCCTAATAGTGGGCACTGAAAGCCAACTCTTGAAAGATGCAAACTCATTGTTGATGGATATATACCTTCTACCAAATCATGAATTACTTCCGAAATTATCTCTATTCGTGAGACATATGCATGGATGTACTACTCTCCCTGCTACATAGCCATAGTAGAGCAAGGGATAGAAGAAGAAGCAAAAACACAGAGCAAGTTCTTCTCTTATAGAGCCCCTACAGAGATAGAGATAGAGTCCAAAGAGGATGATAATGAAAGTGAAGATACAGATCACGAAAGCGACATGGAAGACACTATCCAATCAAAAGAGGATACTAATGAGAAGTCCCAAAGGCCACAGAAGTTAAAGATTCCATGTTGTTGGATAGAATGACTATGGTACTCTTTGGATTGGTAAATGAATCTCATCATATGCAAAAGATTTATAAGAAGTGAATTAAGAAAAATAAGCCTTCCTCTAGCAACGACTCTTGTCATCCTAAACTACCCTTAAGAAAGGATAATGATGATGATGCATCTTGCCAACAAGCACCAATTCTGCAACTCGAACATAACTTAGATGATCCTTGTTATGTGACATTCCCGGATGCATATTTAAAAAAATGAGTTCTCGAGTCAAGAAATAATTAACTCCAAAACAAAATCCGAAATAGGCTCGGTGCAATTCTCTATCAAAAAGGCTCCTCAAAGCTAGAGTAACCAATTTATTATGGAAGCCAAAAAGACATTGATAAAGGGAGAAACTACACAGTGATAGAGCTTGATTTCTTAGTGATGGTGTTCACTTTGGAGAGACCTTCCTAATGTAGCATTGTTTCTTATAGAGATTGTGACTCCATGGTATGTAGATATTGCCAACCTCTTGGCTACACAACACTATCCTCTTGGCATCTCTAGTAGAGAGAAGAAGAAGCTTCTATTGGAATCAGCCCCTTATACCTTGCTAGGTGGTGCTTTGTATAAGAAAGGTAAAGATGAAGTGCTACAGAGATGTGTTGTAAGAGATGAGATCGAGATCATGCTAAAAGTATGCCATGATGATCCATGTGGTGGACACTTTGTAGGATAAGTGATGGTGGCCATGAAAGCTCTACTTGCAAGATACTGGTTGACTAACCCTCCACAAAGATACCTATGATTACTGTAAGCGATGTGATGCCTATGAATGAATGGGAAAGGCTACAAAAACCAATGCAATGCTGCTACAACCAATCCTTCCCTTGAAACCATTTGAGAAATGGGCCATTGACTTCATAGGCCCAATTGACCCTCTAACCAAAAGGAAGCAGAACAAATACATTCAGGTATGTACTAATTATGTAATGAAGTGATGTGAAGCCAAAGCTCTCATATATGATGATGGCAAATAGTGTGGCTCTATTCTAATATGAGAACATTATCACTTGCTTTGGGAGTCCCTTAGAACTTATAAGTGAGATAGAGATATACACTTTCTAAGAAAGATCATGAAAGAGCTACAGAGATCTATAAGATTTTCCATCACAAGTCCACAACCTATTACCATAGAGACAATGGCCAAGTTGAAGTCACCAATTACATCCTCTATTTGATTCTGACAATGATAATTTCTGCCCATCAATGTGATTAGGATGACTGACTTATAGAAGTTCTCTAGGCATATAGAACCTCCCATAAGGCCATAACAGGATAGACACCTTGCTAGTTGGTTTATGGTACAAAAGTCATCTTTCATGTTGAGTTGGAATTTCCCTCTTTGTGAGTGGCCATCACAAAATGATTAGGAGATGTCGATCCCTAAAATCTTGTCTCCTATACTTAGAATGTCTAGATGAGATTTGAAGGATGGACTTACAGTGCATGGAATCCACACAGGCTCAATACAAGGATTATTATGACAGCTTCATCAAATAGAAAAAATTCAAAGAAGATGATCTCTTCCTAGCATATGATTCACACTTTGGTAAATTTCTTGGAAAGCTTCAACAATGTTGAATGGGCCCTTACAAGGTACTTGCAATAAACCCTAATGGCTCTATTCAGATGCAGGATGTAGATTCTGATGATCCATTCCTAATCAATGGCTATTGCTTGAAGAAGTATTGCCCTCCCTAGGGATCTTGACAATCACAGTTGACAGTCCCTTTTTCTCCTTGGCATCATTTCGTAATGCTTCTCATGTTGCTTCTAATAGTTGTTATCATGTGGATTTTATTGCCAAAAATATTGATTTCTTCTATACCCTCTATTGTAGCTCTTGCCCCTATTCTATTTCCTTTTCTTCCAATCCAATAGATGTGGTGGGGGTTGGTTTTCAACATTGAGATTTTTTTCATTGAAAATAATAATAATAATAATAAAGGTTATGGGAGAAAATGACTTCGCTCCCTACCATATTGACCTACTCTTTGAGAAAAGGTGGCAACACCCTCAAGAGTAGGAAGAAGAGAAAATAAAATAATAATAATAAATTGTTATGAGAAAAAAGGAAAAATTTCTATCATAACAGGCCTTGCTCCAAGAAAAGATAGTAACACCATGTGAGGGAAGATGGCTATGGAAAAAAATGTAGTAATACTCCACAATACAAATTAACTGACTCGTCTGTCAAACTCTCTAGGATGCAGTCTCGAATCCGCCTCCCTTTGTGTGTTGTATCTCGGCACTTTGCAAAATGTCCAACTCCTACAATAAACAAAAGATCTTCATACAATCCATGTTTATAAATTATTGTTTACCTCCCTAGATATGCCTCTTTTTTAGTAGATGCTCATTGTCATCAACAAGCCCAAGCTAATCTTCATCTCACAACCCCTTGAGTGATGCAAGCATTCATTCTAATTGGATAGGAATGTGAAGTATGGGCTTCCCTTTGTATTCATCAACAAAGTATGAGATAGAGAGTGGGATGAGTAACTAGTCCTTGCCCTTCAAATCCAAAGGAGAGGTGAGATATGTCAATGGAGCATTGCATACACAAGTTGGGCCTCCCAATGCACAAAGCATGATCTATTCCTATGCATAACACTATAAGGATCCTTGGCATTCCTTCTTGCATTGTATGCCAACAAAAGGGCAAGATGCATGATTGTACCATCAATTGCACACAAGGTATACAAACCTTTGCACAAGTGGTAGTAAGGATTACATTGGTTGTGAGGAACTAGATTGTCCTTCTTATCTACCAATAAAGTATGAGATGAAGGGGGGACTAAGAATGAGTAATATTTTCTTCAATCAATTGAGAGATGAGGATTATGAGACATTCCAACAATTGGCAATTAGGTACATTTCCATTTCCCTCTGCACACATGGGACATGCCTTTGTCACTACATTAGGACATGTCACTCTATTTTGTACACTGCACTACCAGGCTCCTTGGCCTTCCTTCTTGTACCTATGCCAGATGGAATGGGATGCATTGATGGACCATCAATTGTGTACACTGGTATACTCCCTTTGAGCCATCCCTCATGCCAATTTCTAAATCGGGTGAGATATGGGTTTCCTTCATTCCTCTTCAAGTGTCATGAGTTATGGAGTAAGAGACCACTCTATCATTCCCACATGAGTGGCTATTGAGCTAAGTAATGTATTCTTTGTCCTCAACAACTTAACATATCTTCATCAACAATGGTACCCATGGGTGCTACTGCATGGTCCTTAGCCTAATTGAAGGATTTTGTGACAAGTCATGGTACCTCCTACACAAGATTTTGACCCCTAGCACATCAACGACTATGCACATCAATCCCTAGCAAAATGATCCAAGTTTTTCTAATATTACCTATTGTGTTTATATGTGTATGTCATGGTTTGAGTGTGGGGACACAAAGGTTTGGTTGATTGACAAGTTTTAGGTCCTTATTGATTCACAATACTGCTTTGTTAAGGTTTTAAGTGTGGGGATGTCCTTGGGTGTCTATTCTGCATACACTTGTGGAAACTTTTCTCTATCTAATCTTTAAATGATGCAATGTCTTTTCTATGCCCTGATGGGGTCCCTCCCTCACCCATCCATCCTATTCTACCCCATACCTCAGGATCTTCCTTTTCCCCTTTAGATTTTTCTCATTTTTCCATGTGAACACACCCTTGCTTCACCAAAACTGCACTTTAATATTACAATCATATTCGTCTCTTTGAGTTTGATATTTTTTCCTTTTATAGTCTCATGTCTTGACTTACAGTTCATCCATTATTTATTTTTGACCATTTTTATGTTGTTCAGATGTATTTCCAAGGGACATCCCCTATGATCTCAAAACTACAATCTGACCTTACAACCATGTTCATCCCTTTGAAGTAGATGTTGTTCCCTTTTACCGCCTGCTATTCCAAGCCCTGGTTCATAAGCTATTAATTTTTTAATGATTTTATGTGAATTAGATGTGTTTCCATGTGAATGTGTCATTTTCACTCTAAAACTATGGTTTGATGTTATAATTTTGATTCTCCCCTTCCCTTGAACATTCTTGATTTTCACATCATTCCGATGCATGGATTGATCATTATTACTTTCTATGTATTTTTCTTTGGGGTTTTTATCATTTTTACATGTGAACATCCCTGTTTCTCATCAAAACTATGTTCTTCTTGATAACCTAGTGTGGCTCATCAAATCAAACATTGTAACTCCTTATTGCCATTTTTTTCAGTGGCAAATAGATTTTTTGTTATTAATTTTCAATTGTGTTTTTGTGTGTGTTTTTGGATCTTTTTCCACATGAATGTCTCTTTTTGCCACTAGAAGCACAGGTTGAGTTGTCCATCCCATCCCTCCAATCATCTTGCCAATTTTTGCTTTTTTTTACTCCTTCATCCGATGTATGATCAATCCCCAATTAATTTTTCTATGCTTTTCCATCTATTAGTGTCCCTACATGCTGCATGAATGCCCAATTTTCGTCTCATGACAAGCGCCATTGGGTCCATCGTGTCGCATTTGACCCACCCACACTCTTCTCGCTCCCATATGATCCCGAATATTTAAATTTTTTAAACCTCACCTAATTCTTATATGCAGGACGAGGGATGCCCATAATTCAACTTTCACTTTTAAACCCAAAAAAAAAAACAAAAACAAAAGAGGAAAAATTTTAAATCCCCCTGCCCCGCAATGGTTCGTTCTTCTTCTTTCTTCTTCTTCTTCTCTGTCTTGTTCTTTTTCTTCTCCTTCTTCTTCTCCCCTCCTCTACTTCCTCCTTCTCCTCCTCCCTTTTCTCCCTCTCCCTCCCCCCTTCTCCTCCTCACCACCTTCTCCTCCTCTTCCCCTATTACACCTCTTTCTCACCCACCCCCATTCCACCCCTTTTCCACCCCACTCCTTGGTCCCCCCCCCACCCAGTTATTCCACCCCCTCCCATAAACCCTGTTCCCACACCTCCCCATTAAACTCCCTTTGCCCCCTGTTTCCCCTCCCTAGCCCCTCTTCCTACTGCCCCCCTCCTCCCCCCCCCCCCCATTCACACTAAAACCCACACCCTCTAATGCATAAATTCATGTCATCAACGACCCCACCACCGCACTCTCTTCCCTTCGTGGCACCATATTTTCAATAGGTGATTATGCACCAGCCTTCGCATCAATTTTTGTGAGTTCGTGGCTCATTCATGTGTATTCATGGTTCTTTGCTGCCATTCACACATAAGGACACACATGGGGTTTTGCCTGTGCCATGGGGCTCATTATTGATGTTCATGCATAACGTGGTGAACCGTGGTACCCATCTTTTTGCTAATTTAAAATTGTTGAAAACCTTTAAATACAAAAATAAATAAATAAATAACCAAAAAATAAAAACAAAAATAAAATACACAAAAAAATCAAATAATTTGTAGAAAAATAGTGAAAAATTTTAAAAATATAACTACAAATTTTTGGATATCAAATATTATCTAAAAACTAAATATTTTTTAATTCACTAATAATCTAAAAATTTTATAAAAATTATTCAAAATTCATAATAATATGAAAAAACCTTTAAAAATCCTTTAAAATCCCATTCAAAATCCACACTTTTTATTGTTATTTACCTTTTCAAATTGATTCATTTTAATCCAAAAAGAGAAAAAAATTAAAAAAAGTAAAAAATTTATGAAAATGTATATGTGTTGTGTTTTTGTTCTTTTCTTCTTCATGTTGTCAACTTGCAGACTAGTTGGATTGCATTTTGATTTTCTTCGTGGATATGATTGTTCCTTTGTAAGTGTGCACATTCAGATTAGAGTCAATACACACACCTTGCATATATATATATATATATATATATATATATATATATATATATATATATATATATATATATATATATATATATATATATATATAGTGCATGAAAAACCACATTTAATTCCTAAAATGAACCTAACTAATCACATTTTCCATGCACATCCATGCCCTGCACACAAGTAAAATAAAATAAAATAAACTTGTTGTTCACATTGCACTCGCTTCATACACCAAATATACATATTGTAATTTGTATTAAAAGGAACCAATCATAACTGATACATGCGCTGGCCAAAAAGTACTACATACACAATAATTTTTAATCAATGAATTTTGCATTTAGAGACCTTACGAGTCGAGATCATAGTTATGGGTTGTTTTTAATGCATAGATCAATTTAATAAAGGTTGTAATGTGTAATTAAGGAACTATCATTTTTTTAAAAGATTTATCACCTAATAAAACTTTCACCCATTGGTAATATTTTTTTTTAAATCCACCACAAATTAAAGCTGAATCTACTCACTTCACTGATCACTAATCCAATGAATGCACTACATAGGAGTATGGGCGATGTAGTCTCCTAATCCGTTAATGTCGACATGATCCATTCACTCTTAGTTCACTAGTATCCATGTGTTGTGGTTTGTCTAATTTTTGGTATTTTACTAGTCATAATATTGTAGTCAAGGGTATGGTATGTATTTTCTGTTTATTTTATTGTTTGATATGGGGATTAGGATACCTATGTGCCACATCTCATGAAGCTTTTGGTCGCACATGTGGCTAGGGAGGCATGTCAAAATTTCTATAGGAATATGGTTTGTTTGGGTAGTCAATGCAACCCATCAGTTCTTAGCTAATGAGGACATTATCAAAGTGTTGTAGAAACAAACCGGTACCATCCTAGATCCTTAGAAAGTTATCACCATCTCAAGTGTCTCAATGGCAATGATCTCAAACCCATTTTGGAATCTATTGTGTTAATTTCTTCGAGGTAGGTTCGTGCCTACCAAGGCTCCATTCAATTACTTATCCAAGGAGTTGTTCACTACTTCCAAAATGATGCTTAAAGGAGTGGTCATTGATTGGAGTTCGTACCTTTATGCAAAAATAGATCAACATTTTATCAAGCCCACTAGGGATAATGTGACTAATGTCACTTATGGGTCATATTTGTATGCATTTCTGACATACTCTACCCCTACCAAGGAAATTTCACCACCTTTTGGAACCCTTCTAGTGGTTCCTCCTCCTTCAGAAGATCATGAACCCATCCCTAAAGATAATGATTCTCCTCCTCCTTTGATGATCCAAAGAAAGTGGTTAAAGTGTATGGTTGAAAGTGTTCGAGCTTGAGTTTCTCCAATGTCAATCCCTAATACATCAAGAACTACTCTTCCTACATACCTTACATCTACAAATTTGTTTAATTACAAAGAGATGGTAATATAGACATGTCAACTCCTTCTCTACACCACCTAATAGTAGGAGATGCCATTCATTTCTTGTATAAGGATATTAAAAGCTCCATTGAGATATCAATTTTATTGTCTGTATTCAGCGGTTATATTCTTCTTTTTATGAGGACCCTTTCTAATCTATTCAAACAAATAGAGCAATATACTAAATTGTAAGAAGCCCAAAAAGCGAAAATATCCTCTTTGCAAGCGTAATTAGCTGAAGGAAAAACTCGAGAAGCTAGTGTTACTGAGAAAAGAGATCGTCTTTCTAATGAAAACCAAGAGTTCCAAGCTTTAATTGATGCATAGACACTAGAGTTACAATCAACAAACTCTACCATTGATAGTCAAAATACCGAGATCAAGGAGTTGAAAGAATAGGGTGCTCAGTTACTCTCTATTCCTACCTATTCCACCAAGCCCTAGTGTATCCCCAATGCCTTCTTTGTTAGATATAGACTTGGTTACTCTTCAACATAGTGTGATGCTATGTCTACTATTTCAATCCAAGATGGAGAGATTACAATCTAGAATGGACATTTTATGGATCTACTTTGAGCAATTTATGGAATATATTCTGCTAGATCACTCTTTTTCTACATTATACATAACAAAATCTAGCCTTTTATATGAAGTTATCCATTATGGATTTATGTTCTCCAAAGGATGGATGGAGTGGTGCTTGGTCCTCTAAACTCCTTGTGGAAGTAGTTAGGAATGGTATTTGAAGCTTCTATTACACTTGACACCATGTTGATGGCTTATATGTATATTAGAGGTGATCTTGTGATTCCAGAGGATGAGGATTTGGCTTGGTATATGGGGGATATTATTTTACAAGTTGTTCTTTATGTTTGAAATCTAGAGATAAGGATAGATGAGATTTTCCAAGATTATTCATCCAAAGTGTTTGATTGTCCTAAAGTTTCTTGGCATCCAATGATAGATTTTGTTGCCTAAATCCTCGACAAATAAAAGCCTCCGTACATCTACAAACTATTAACCAAGTGAGGAAGGATCTTTTAGCCCATAATATTGCACAAATTCCTTTTGACACATCCTTTTTTGAATCATACAATCGTTGATCTATTTTAGGTCTATCAGTATCTTCACTTGTTTATTATCAACAAATAGCCCATAGATTTTATTCTTATTTATCCATACTTCAATTCACTCCATAAAACATTCCTCGTCTTCTTTTTCAACCTCAATTAGATCCCCAAATTATTTTTTTAACTCATCGTTTGTTCATCATAGATCATGTTTTTTAACTCATCGTTTGTTCATCATAGATCATGTTTTTTAACTTTCTCCTCATCCTTTACCATTTTCTATACTCCTATCCACTTTTTCAAAATATTTCTTAACTCCTTTCTTGTCACATTCTATTAAACTGACTAAATCTTCATCTTTAAGCTTTTCTTCTTTTTACGATTTTGTATATCTATCACTTCATCCTTTAATGCTTATTCTCCTTCCTTCTTCCCTATCTTTTATTTTTTATCTGCCTTAGTTGGTAGTAGCCACTCAAGTTTTGATTTGTAGATATCTAGACATAGAGGATGGAGTCTAACAGATTCGTTAACGGGATCCTAGATTAATTAGCTTGTCATTCTAGGGAAATGGAAGACTCCCATACAAGCTTATCAGAGTTATTTGCAATTTTCCTTGATATATCATCAGTCTAGTAATCCTTTAATTAGATTGGATACTTATTTTGCTTTATACTTAGTGTACATGCAATGTGATTCTCATAATGATCAAAAGCTAGTACCTAAATTGTATCTTAATGCTAATGTAGATCCTCACCAGCAGTTGGACATATTGTATTTCCATGCTCTATGTCTTTCGAGTAGATATATTGTCCTTATAGAGAGAATGTATTGTTTGCAATTTTTTCAAAATCCTGCCAAGACATTTATGGATGAATCCCTCTCCATAGACAAATTCCGAAACTATCTTTCAAGTGTGATACACTCCATTGATTCTTGATGTATCTTTGCTAAGCCATAATAATATATTATGTTTTTTGGAGGTGCCATTCAAGTGACTATTTTATGTCTAGTTTATATATGTGGTATGTGAGTTGTGTATGAAGGGGTCGTGGTTTATTGAAGCTTATCGAGATGGTGGTTCTTTGGTGATTTCTTGGTTTTTTATGAGTTGCAATGGGGAAAGATGAAGAAACCTACTATATCATTTACAAATTTATCATGATTTTACCTTTTTAGGATGAATTAATGGATGCAAGGTGTTTTACTTTTGTCAAAATTGTTTATTGAATATAGGTTATTAGAAGGAATCACGAATTTATTCGAGCTAGAGTTGATGATTGAGGATGGTTATTTTAGAGCCTTTTTTTCAAGCTCACACAAGAAAGCTCCCTAATTAAGTGTGGGAATATATTGAAGCTAAAATGGCTATATTTTTAGCTAGTTTTTGTTGGATTTTGGGTGGTTTTTTATTGGTTTCTGCTGATTGATTATTTTTAGATAGTTTTGAAGTATTTTGAAGTGTGTTGGAATGGGTTGAGTAGGTTTGAGAAGCTGATAGTGGTTTTTAGTTGAGTAATAATGTGTTGATTGGTTTTGTAGTCTGTTAGCTAGGTTCTAATGGGTCTGTTTTGTCTTTGTTTTGATTTTTTTTCTTTTTGAGAGGTTGTGATTGTAAATGAGTGGTTTGAGAAATGATTGAGAGTGATTTAGATGGTTTTTTATGGTTCGAATTGGTTTTGGTTTGAGCTCTATGGTTTTTATACCTATTGTAGACCTTTTGTAGTGTGTTAATGAGCTTCTATATGCTTTCTGGTGTCTTTTGTATGCTTCTGTAAGTGTTCTGATGGATGGAAGTTTATCTTGGGAATGTTTTTTAATATTAGAATGAGAATAATGGAAGTTCTTAATAGCTCAAAGAAGCACAAGCAATAGCTAATGAAGAGCTGAACTAAAAACTAAAGTAACAGTGACACTAATGAGCTTCCAAGGGTCACTATAGTGGCTCTACTAACTCTTCATATCAGTATCAAGCATAGCTCTTGGGAGGGATATCCACAACCAAGAGAGGCTTATTGAGGATCATTCTTTATTATTCTCATGTACTATTGAGAGAGAGCATATGTGAGAGAGTGTGTATGAGAGATAGCCAATTTCTAGGAAGAAACATTTTATCTACATGAGAGAGATTGAGAGGAAGACTATGAAGATGATGAAATATGAATAATATATGATGAATTTCATTAAAAATTGATCATTTCTTTATGCTGTTTTGGTTCTTTCACGGTTTCTATGAAGAATATGTTGAAGTTTTGTTGTGATAAATCCATGGGAGATTCAATATATGATGTTGCATGAAGATTGATTGTTCTTAGTGTTCTTTTTCTTCTTGTGGTTAATTAAAGTATAATGAACATGCTTGTTAGTGGGACAATATAAATTTTCTTGAATCAAAATTTCCATTTTCTTAGTGTTCCTCTTGGTGCTCCAAGTGCAATTATGGTGAGAGGAATATCAAATACTAAGGGAAACTCTCATGAGAGAGGTAAACAAAAAAGTAAGTCATGTATCATAAAGGATATAGAATGTTACTTTGTAACAAGAAGGTAAACATAAAAAAGGATTTCTACAAATGGAATAACATGCAAAAAGGAAAAAAGAAAATTAAGGACAATGACAATGAGAGAAGTAAGGTAAAGATTGAGGAGATTAATGCATGAGATAGAGATAGAGACATATATAAAAATCAAGGGAAAGCGAGAGAGGGAGAGGGAGAGGGAAAGAGAAAGAGAGAGGGAGAGAAAAATAAAAAATAATGAAAAATAAAGATAGGGAGAGGGGAGATAGAGAGGGGGAAAGAGAGAGAAAGAAAGAGAGGGATATGTAGGTAGAAAAGAGGGAGAGGGAAAGAGGGAAAGAGAGAGAGAGGGGTTGAGATGAAAGGCAAGGGAAAAAATATTGAAAAAAAGAGAGAGGAAGATGGGGAAATAGAGAAAAGAAAGAGAGGGATATGGAGGCAAGGAAAGAGAGAGAGAGAGAGAGGGGGGAATGGAAAGGCAAAGAGAGAGAGGGGAGGAGAGAGATGGAAAAGGAGAGGGATATGGAGAGAGAAAATTAATAGGCAGGATGGTGATGTCTTGTTTGTATTCTCTTTTTTGATGATGCATTCTTAATTGCCACGGATAATAGCATGTTTTAGATTTGGCTCATAGATTTTGGAGCACCATTTCATGTTATTCCACATAGGAAGTGGTTCTCTATTTATGATGTTGAAAAAAGAGGATAAATTTGTCTTGGAAACAACTGTGCATGTAATATTATTGACACCAAGGATAAACACTTGTCATTGCCAAATGGTTCTTCTTTTATCTTCTAGAATATACAACATGTTCTAGACTTGATAAAAAGTTTCACCAATACATGAAAGCTTGCTGATTGTAGCTTAGAGCAATATTTGGTGATCATGCATGAAAGATTTGTAAGGGATCTATGTTTGGGTCAAAGTAAAACTAATATGTTGTATCCTTTGCATATTTATTATATTATAGACCATCTTGAAACCGTTCATTAAGCAACCATGTGTCTCTTTATTGCATCAGTCATTTAGGGCATATGTCAATCATTGGAAGGAAAGCCTTGTATCATTTAGACTATCTTGCTTGTCTAAATTTTTTTATCTTAGCTTTTGTGAGCATTGTCTCTTTGGAAAGTAAACTAAAATATTATATAAGAGAGGCAATGGGAGTAGAAGATTATAATGTCTTAATTTGGCTCGTAGAGATTTGTATGGGCCAATGGCTATGGTTTCATTGGGTGGAGCATTGTATTTTGTCACTTTTATCAATGACAACATAAGGAAGGTTTGGGCTTAGTTAGAAACATGAAGATTAATCATAGCAATGCTAAATTGAGTTATGGTGAAAAGAACTAAAATATTGTAATGGCAAGATGCACATGAAATTTGAATGCAATTGGAATGGACTAAATAGAAGTTGATACAAATGAAATAGACATCTAACAAAGTTAATCTTGATGCTCACTGTTGTTATTGAGAGATTGTTACAATTGAAGTTCAATGTCCTGTTATTTAGGTTGTGGCAAGTGGCTTGCTTACATTTGATCAATGACCTCAATGTCACTTGGGGTAGGTGAAGAGTCACATCATAGATGACTACCTACTTCATTCTCTTCTAAAAAAAAGTAGGTTCTAATGAGCCTATATGAAGAGTCTATTTTCAACACCCTCCCTAGCCCAAATAATAATTAGAGTAAACAGGGTGAATACTTAGATAGAATAGATAATGTATATGTGTTCTAGGTGATACTCACTTTGACAAGGCAAAAAACTATATAGAACTTTTAAAACATGAAGTCCAAGTTCACAAAGTTTAAATACCATATAATGCCCACATAGACTAGGATTACTAGGAAGAAAATTCTAGAACTCAAGCAAAAAGTTCAAGATTACTTGGGAAGAGACTTCTAAAACTTAAAAATTAAGTCCAAGATTACCAAAAATTAGTGAGTTACCAAAACAAAAGCTAATCTCTAATGTTGATGTAGATCAAGTGTAGATCAAAATGCATAGTCAAGATAGGTTTGAGCATATGCTAGAATTTCTTTTTTTGTCTTCCACCATGTTTGTTGTTGTAGACTCCTTTGGTGTGCTCTACAATACTTTGCTCCATGATTTAGTGTTTCAAAATTATTGCAAGGATACTTTGTGAAGTAGTATGTTGACTTGTGTTTTGTCTTCTTGGAGTGCTTGCAATGGTCCTAGTTCCTCGTTCGAATAAAACAGGAGGCTAGATTTCCTTCATAGGGTGTCAATCCCATGCTCTTCTTTTCTTCAAGGAGAGAATCTATACACTCTCTAGGCTTGGAAGTGGCTCTTTCTCTTTCAAGATTTTGAACCTTTGATTAAAGTTGGATGGCATAATCTTTGGTATTAGTGCTATAGCATCTGTGTCTTTGACTTGTTCTCCAACATTGAAAAGTTGAATCTTCAGGCTTTTCATTTTGTTAGACTACATTATCAACAAGTTTTTCATCTTCCATTTGCAAACCATAAAGGCCAATCCTAAGACTAGTAGTGAAATTTTTACATTTGGCTCCAAATGTAGTCTCCAATGTATGCCATGCTTCAAATAAGTATTGGGCACGAACAAGCTCATCTATAAGGCTAGTCAGAATGATTCCTAGTACTTTTTCATCTTTCTTCTTTTGCTTAGGGCTCAGTTGAGTTATGTGATCTTGAGTTGTAAATATTTAGTGACTCTAGAAGATCTTAATGCAACTCTAGATTGTTGACTTTAAGCACAAGGTATAACATACCATAGCTTCTTCTTCATGAAATACCCCTTCATATATGCTTAACAAGTAAAGGAGGCAATTCCATCAAGTTTGGTTTTCTTTGAATCCATAGTAAGGCTTGGGGAAAAGTAATAAGAGTGGAAAATGGTAGAAAAATGCTTATGAAGAAGGTACAACTCACTAGAAAAGCTCAACAAGCGAGAGAAATAAGAGAATGTGAGCTCTTGATAAGTTTGGCTATGGTTGCCTACAGAGGTATCCTAAGAGAGTTTCTTATACCTCACAATTGGAATAAAAATTTTGGGAGACCTTTTGGGTAGAATTGAGGGACTATATGAGGGATAAAATCCCTAACATAGCTTTGTGTGGGAAGAGAGATCATGTCTATTCACAATTAGCAAAATTTGCCCTAGATTTGCAAAAAATGACAATGCTAGCTAGTAGGTAGTGCAATGTTGGCAATGAATGTGGCATGGAGGAGTGGCCTAAGTTGGAAAATATTTCCTCGGTTTAGAGCTCTAGCTAATATACCCTCAATCAAAAGTTATGGGTCCTCCAAGTTAGATGGGTAGTTGGTTGTCTATATTCATGGAGATTGAAGGGAGGTAAATAGTCACAACTTGTACTAGATGCTCTACCTTGAATGTGGGATCAACTAAATGTAATAAGGCTTAGCTAGAAAAGATACCTAATTGATAGCTCTTACTCTAATACCACGTTGGGGGCTAGTCACAACAATGCTAATCGAGCTATAATGGAAAGAAATGGAATATTGTCATGACAATATGCACATGAGGCTTGACAAAAATTGGAATGGACTAAATAAGAATCACGTTAAGAGAACAATAATATGATATAGGTACAATGAATTGATCCCTAAAAGACTAATTGATATCAATGCCATGCAAGTACTCTGATTTCATCCACCAAGACAATAGGCATCAACCTACTCTTTGCCACAACCTATCCAGCTCCACACCACCTCCTATGCATATTCCACCTTCACTAGGACCTCCTCATTCTAGTATCTCTCGCTAGTCACTCAGCTAATTTTGACATGAGTGCCATGGGACTAGCACTCAACAAGGAGAAGAACAAATGTTAATTGCATTAAAAAAAAAAGAGACAAAGGAAACTAAGATGACCTTAAAGGCTCACTATTTTTCACGAAAAAATTATCATGTTTTAAAAGAGACCATTGTATGGAATGCTATAGCAAAAGCCAAGATCCTCCTATATAAGTTCTATTTATGATTAAGAGAGACACCAAAGGCTAGGCATGCACAATTCATTTATATTAGTCTAAGTTGCATCTAAGAGGAATGATTGGTCACAAGGCCCAAAGGAGGGGCTAATGCCCAAGGGAGATGGGGAAACCCTATCCCTAAAAAAGTGTATTTAAAGTATGAGATTGAAAATAATAAGATATTCATGTGTGTGCAAACTTCTTGTTATTTCCTTCTTACTTTTTACCGTTATGAGAGAGAGAGAGAGAGAGAGAGAGAGAGAGAGAGAGAGAGAGAGAGAGAGAGAGAGAGAGAGAGAGAGAGAGAGAGAGAGAGAGAGAGAGAGAGAGAGAGAGAGTAAGGGAGAGGGTGAGATTAAGAGCGAGGGAGTGAGAGTGTGAGGGTGAGGGACCATGTGGTAAAGCATTTGTTCTTCTCCCTAGTGCCTTCTCGTGCCTATGCCTATGCTTCTCTTTTGAATTTGGAGGCCGTAGAGGGCTTGAGGATCAAGGGAGTGCATTGTAGATTGTGAAGCTTGTAACATCCATCTTTCATGCTTGGAGGAAGGCATGCACAAATTAAAGATCAATGACCTCTTTATATTGTTCGAGGCAAGTGTCTTGCTTACATCATCAATGATCCCAATGTCACTTGGGATAGATGAAGAGCTACATCATAGATGACTCTCTTCTAGGCCCCTTCTAGGGCAAGACTAGGTTCTTATGAGACTTTTTTGAAGGGCCTATTTTCAACAAGCTTATCCTTTTCATAAGAAAAGTGATGTATTCATTGCATTTTAAAAGTTCTTGGCATTTGCAAAGAATCAATTAGAAAAGAAGCTTAAGTGCTTGAGGATTGATAATAGTGGAGAGTACGCATACCTTTGCAAACTCTTGTGCAAGCCATGGTATCAAAAGAGATTTGATAACTCCTGAGAATCCTACTCATAATGGTGTGGTTGAGAAGATAAATGGGACTATTCAAGAAAGAACCCATAGTATACTCTCTAATGCTGATCTCACTAATGGATTTTGGGTTGAAGCTATAAAGATAATAGTGCATTTGATCAAGACGTCTCCTAGTAAGCCATTGGAAGATAAGATATCAAAGAAGTTAGAGTCTCGCAAAAGACCACATTATGATCACTTGTGTATTTTTGGATGTGATGCATTTATGCATATACCTAGGGACAAATGAAGTAAGCTTAATCTTAAGTCCAAGAAATGTGTATTTATTGGCTATGGAGAGTCAAGTGAAATAGGGTATCACTTGCTATAGGATCCTAAATCTAGAAGGATAGTATAGAGCCATGATGGCATCTTTAATGAGAATAAGACATGTAAATAGCCTATCAAAACATTTGAGATCTATAGTGTCTTTTAGGAGGATGAACAGCCATCACATAAGCAGATTGTACAACCTATTCCACATGATAAAGGACTTGGACAACCTAATATGTTGAGGTGGGAGTGCCATGGGATGGTGGACAACCTCATGTTTTATAGAATAGATAGATGGGATAGCTAGAGGCTTGTGTTGTCAGTTTTTCATAGGTTTATAGGGGTCTAGACCACCAAATAGGTATACATTGTCTCTAGATTATATCATGGTTATGGATTGTGGTGAGCATTCTTGTTATATAGATGCTATGGCTAGGATGCAGCCATAAGTGGTAGATGTTAAAATATGCTAGATCTAGAGCATGGCAGATGTGGAAGCTATGGAGGTTGAAAGAGGAAGAAGAAACTCACGAAGACATTGATCCAAACAAAGACAGATTGTCACACAAGTCAATTAGGTTCCAAGATTGAGACTTGGACTCATAAACACAATCTTGTGTGTGTATAGTGACATAGACACTTTACTGGAAAGAAAAGAGTACTATCATTGCATTTGAAAAAGAGTGCAAGTACAATGCTTTATAGGAATTGAGTGGTGGCACTTTCTCCTACTGTGCATATGGGATTCTGGTCCCTCACCACTCCTTACAAAGGGACTGAAGTAGGTGTGATTGCAAATATCTCAACACCCCTCCTTAATCACAACCAGAAGTACAAAGCGTATAGAGGCTTAAGGGAAAGCAACACCTGCAAAGTGTAGGCACACCATAAACATGGAAAAACACCAGAGGCTGTCGCAAAAAAGGCTAAGTGTGGGTACCACAAACATGATGGTCATCCAGAGATTGTAGCAGGGGCCTCACAAAGTGTATAGAGGCTTTAGTACAAGGCTTATTTGAGGAGTTTATAAGTTTATGTTTGAAGCACTAGGGCTAGGAAATACCAAGCTAAAAAAGTTTATCTGAATAGAAGGACTAATGAGGTTTGTCCTTCTCCTAGTGGTCTTCTTCTTCTTCTTCTTCCTTTGCTCCGTTTTCTTCTTCTTCTTTGAGTGCAACTAGATAGGCATTTTGGGACCTCTTTCTGGCGTGGCAGAACTTCTCGGTGTGTCCGATCCTTTTGCAGAATTCATAAAAGAGATGATTCCTCTTGCCTTTGTACCTGTTGCCAACATATAATGCATGTTCATCTCTAGAGATGCTTGGTTCTTCCTTAGTTTTCAGCTTTTTTTCCTCCTCTAATAGTGATTCCTAGATATAAACAAGTTCAGGGTTCGGCATATTGATTAGAGTTGTTGATGCATTATTATATTCAAGAGGAAAACTCTTAAAGTAGAACACCGATGCAAACATCTTCTTTCATTTTAATGTTGATTCCTGCAAGTTGGGTTAGAAGTCCTTCCATGTAATTCAGATGTGTGGCAAGTGATGTGCTAGACTTCATTTCAAGCTTGAAAAAATCAATCAAGAGGCCATACTTTGATGCTTTAGAATGTGCACCAAACAAGGTGTCAAGCCTCTTCCATGTATCCTGTGAAGAGGGGGATTTAATAACGGGGAAATACTACCTACACTAGTTGGTATATAAGGTGAGAGAGACTTAATTTTTTATCATGAGATAAATATACAAGTCTTCTTTCTCCTTCACCTTGCTCTCCAAGCTTCCGTGTCTTCCTTCCCTATCTTCTAGTCTTTCTCTCTCTATTTCTATTCTTTCTCTCTCCTCGTAACTGTCTTTCTCTCTCTTCTACTCTTCTTCTCTGTAGTCTTCTCTCTCCTCTTTCTCTCTCCCAAGTCCTCTCTTTGACAATTGGTATTAGAGCCTAGGTTCTTGGTCCCAGTTAGTCCCTCATTTTACCCAGTTACAACTTTCTAGTCACATGGAATTTTGAGTCACAGGTACACAAGTACAGGGAGTAGTAGGGGAGTTTCCAAATATCTTTGGACCACAAGGACTACAGGCACGAGCATTAATGGCAGCTTTCTTGAAGACCACACAGACCATGGCAGCCTTTCTTGGAGTCTTAAATGGAGCTTGGACCAAAAATGGAGGTAGACAGACAAAGATAGCAGCTCTTTTTCAACTTTGAGGCAAAATTTTAGGGGTTTTGGGTGAAGGAGGTCACTACAGGACTTGACAGAGGTCTAAATGGTGTTACTTCTCCAAAAGTGAGTCTTCTTCTTCTTCAATTTTCAAGCTTCTCTTCAAGCTTTCATGGTGCAACCAAGATCTCTACTCCATTTCTTGTTAGGATCTTCATCTCTCTGCTACAATGGATAGCATGGGACATTTCCTTGCTCGCTAAGCTTCAGATCAAGCACCACATACAGCAGTATTCAGCTCCATTTCTTCTCCTACAAGCATTACATTCTCAAGGTGTAGTTGTTGTCGGTAGTCTTTACGTCTACATGGGCTTCAATCAAAGACTGCCACTTGCAGACCAGTGACCTCAACTTATCAGTGGTGAAGTCCATCCCCAGAAGTTCGTGAGGACATTTTTCCCCTGGACATCCTCTGCACAAAGCTTTATCTTCCTTGCTGACTGATCTTCATCTTGCTAAAGATCAACAAGTGAGCACTCAAACACTCGTCCTTTCAATCCATCAGCTGCAATCTTGGTCCCTTGTGTCCTTGTAACCAGGGTCTTCCCAATGGATGTAAAATATTACACGGCGCAACGAACAGAATATGAGAAAGAGATAGAGAGTATACAACATATAAGAGGAGAATCAGTAAATTCTTTAACTTCAAACAACTGATACAAAGATGGCTCTGTCCACCCGTACGCTTCCACTGTGTGAAGCTTAGATGGCGATCTAGACAGAAGATAGGTGAAGAGCTTAAGGCTAGCTGGAACAACAACTCTGACTGGGTGAAAGATGAGTGAGAGATGGCTACGAAGGGGTTTAGCTTTTATAGCCTGCGAAGGTCGTTAGGTCGGCCTACTGACCCGACCTACCATATGAGCCTCCACTACTCAACCAGGGAATATTCCAAGGAAGCGCTGCCCCTGGACCCCCGCCAGGGGGGCCGCTGGCCCCCCTGGGACCCCCCATCCAGGGGCCGCTTTCGCGGCCCCCGGCACACAATAGGGGCCCCTTTTAACTCCCTTACACTGCAACTCGATGCAATGCGCCTCGAGTTGCTACCAGCTTAACCACTCTATCTAACCCAAAGATTAGACCCACAACAGTCACCTTTTTGCCATCCGATCACATAGACCTCATCTGATATACAAGTCAGGACTCAACCAATGTCTGGGCTCACATTTGGCTTCTCCTCATAATGGGGGCCTTATAACTTTGAGCACCATGGATCATTGGTAGCACCTAATGAGGGTGGGGCATTGATCATATCTAACACCCCCCCTCAATGTCCACCCATAGGTGAACTATCTCCTCAGCCCAATGCCGAGTCTCTGAAGATGAACTTGAAGCAGATCCTTCGTAAGTGCTTTGGTGAAGATATATGCTCCATTCTCCTCTGTTGGACAGTAAACCAATTCCACTATCCCGTCCTCCATCAAATCATGCACATAGTGATACTGGATCTCTATATGTTTGGTGCGTGCATGAAACACTGGATTTTTGGCAATGGCGATGCAACTCTAATTGTCACATCTCAACACAGTTGGTTCTTCATCCTACACTCCCATATGCCATAGAATCCTTCTCAACCATACGGCCTCACATGCAGCAAAACAAGCTGCCTTGTACTCTGCTTCGGTAGAAGACAATGCCATTGTTGGTTGCTTCTTACTAATCCAAGAGAAAATTCCTGAACCCAAAGAGAAACAATAACCAGAAACTGACTTCCTGGAATCAATGTCTCCTGCCCAATCTGAGTCACAGTTTCCCACAAGAGAAGTTCCGAAACTGTATGTGATACCATAGTCAAGAGTTTTCTTCAAGTATCTGAGCACCCGCATCCCAGCTTTCCAATGACTCTCATGAGGTTTGTTTGAGAACCTGCTCAAAACACCAACAGCAAAATTGATATCTGGTCTGGTGTTACACAAGTAGATCAAACTGCCGACCAACCTCCTATACCTCCCAATGTTTGCTAATGCTGATGTATCCTCGACGGATAACTTTGCATTCACCTCCATAGGTGTAGCTATCTCCTTGCACTCGGTCATGCCAAATGCCTTCAAGATCTCCCATGCATACTTCTTCTGAGAGATGAAGATCTTTCCTGGCTCTTGCCAGACTTCAATCCCCAAACAATAGTGCGGCAAGCCTGTCATTTCAAAATCAGAACTCAAAGCCTTTCGAGTTTGGTTGATCATATCTTCATAGTCACCTGTAATAAGAAGGTTGTCCACATATAGGACAATCACTACAGACTTTTTACCATCCCTGTAAACATACAAGTTAGCATCTGAGGCACATCTTTTGAAGTTTAGGTTTAAAAAGAACCTATTTATCCGCTGGTACCATGCTCTGGGGGCTTGTTTCAGCCCATATAATGCCTTCTTCAGCTTATACACTTTGTTCTCAGAATGGGGGGCCTCAAACCCTAGTGACTGAGCCACGTACACCTCCTCCTTGAGGTCACCATTTAAGAACGCTGACTTAACATCCATTTGGTACATTGGCCACTTCTTGTGGGCAGCCACTGCAAGTACCGTGCGAATAGTGGTCATTCTGGCAGTTGGGGCAAATGACTCTTGAAAATCAAACCCTTCAACTTGTGAAAATCCTTGGGCAACCAGTCTAGCTTTGTACTTTACCTTCCAGATCCACTTGGTTCCAATAACCTTCCGCTTTGTTGGTCATTCCACTAGCTCCCAAGTGTCATTCTTCATTATGCTGTCATACTCCACCTGCATAGCAGCCTTCCATGATGGATCTGCAAGTGCTTCTTCTAAGTCAGTTGGCTCCTTTACTTCTCTCATAATCTCAACCATCAAGGCCATATTGACTATGTGGGCAGAAGCCCTCCTTTGCTCCTCTATTCTCTGAGACCTCCTTGGTCCATCTGCCTTCTCCTCAACAGATGCAGGCATAGGATTATTGTGGTCATAGAGCTACTTCACCCAGCGCGGCAATGGCTTTTCCGGTGGGGTGATGTCAGGTTGGTGAACTTTTTCCTCATCATCTGAAGATGATGCTTCCTCCACCTTAAGGATAGGGATAGCTCTCGGGACAGGTTCATAGTGGACTACTTCTTCGATTGATGATAAAGTGGAAGAACTTGCCTTCTCCTCCTCCACTGTATGCGGCTCCTCCTTGAACACCACATCACGACTCGCGATGATCTTCTTTGCCTCTTGGTCATATAACTTGTAAGCCTTCTGCTCATCACTATAACCCAAGAAGATACATTTTCTACTTTTTGGTTGTAACTTGTTTCTCTTCTCATCTGGAACATGTGCATAACATTCACATCCAAAAATTCTGAAATGTGAAATAGATGGTTTCTTACCAGTGTAAGCCTCATGAGGTGTTTTTCCCTTGAGAGCCTTTGTGTAGCTCCGATTTAGAATGTAGACTGCAGTATTAGCAGCTTCAGCCCAAAAATGGTTAGGCAATCCCTTGCCCTTTAGCATGCATCTTGCCATCTCCACAATGGTGTGATTCCTGCGTTCCACAACACCGTTCTATTGAGGTGTGTGAGGCGTCGTCAATTGACGCTTGATCCCTTTGCTCTTGCAAAAGCCTTCAAACTCCTTTGAGTTGAACTCACCACCACCATCTGTTCTAAATTTCTTCACACTTTTCCCTGTTTCATTCTCAACAAGTATTAGCCATTCTTTAAACTTACCAAAAGCTTAAGCCTTATCACGAAGGAAGTACACCCACATCTTCCTACTGTAGTCGTCGACAATCAACATAAAATAAGAAGATCCCCCCAAGGCCTGTGTAGGCATCTTACCACATAAGTCAGCATGCACCAACTCTAGAGGAGCCTGTGCTCTATTCTTGCTTTCTTGTGGAAATGCCTTTCTCTGTTGCTTGCCCATCATACAAGCTTCACATGGTTCCTTCAATTCAGTTATTGTAGGTAGGTGAGCAACCATACCTTGCTTTTGCATCTCCTTCAATACTGCAAATCCGATGTGTCCAAACCTTTCATGCCAAAGCTTACTTGTGCCCACTCCAGCGGTGGCTATAACAGCACTTAGCTCATACAGGTTGTTCCTTCTTTCTCCTTTGCCAACAATTGTTCCAGCACTATCAATAATTTCTACACCTGTCTTCTTGAACCTCACTTCATGACCAAGATCAGTTATGGCAGCAACTGATAAGAGATTTCTCCTAATTTCGGGAACATACAACACATTTGAAAGCTTTTTGACTTCACCATTTGCAGCAACAAAAGAAATAGTACCTGTGCCCGCAGCAAGGCATTTAGCATCATTTCTAACCGTCACAGTGATGGATTCTTGTAGAGGCTGCATAGAATTGTATAGACCTTTCTTGTTGGTCATGTGACGGGAGGCCCCACTATCCAACACCCATGAGTCAGTGGTAGATTCTTCTTGCGCTGAGGAGCACACATCCTTAATGGTCGCCATGAATAATTCCAACTCTGCTTCAGCCGTATTGGCTATCTCTTTCCCTTTACTTTTAAGGGTACCATTCTTTTCATCTGCCTTCTTGACACGACAATCTGCAATTGCATGTCCTTTCTTCTTGCAGTAGAAGCACTCTCCTTGAAACTTCTTCTGCCACCCTTCTTCTTTTTGTCACCATCATTTTTGGTGGAGGAAACACCTTTGCCTTTTGCATTGGCAGAGAATGCAGCATCTCCATTGTTGCTTTCTTCTCGAGCTTTTAGCCTCAACTCCTCCTCCATTAATAATGCACAAAACTCCTCAAAAGTCAAAGCTTGAGGTCTCACCTGAGTATTAAGGGCAGTTACTAGTCCATCAAACTTTTGTGGACAAATTCGAAGACACCTCCGAGCTAGCTTTTCGCTAGTCTTTTGTATCCCAGCGCCAGCCATCTGGTCGCGCAGATTCTAAATCCGAGTGATGAATGCTTCAATCGTCTCTCCTTCAGCAAACTTCTCCGCTGCTAGTTGATTCTCCAAGTTTTGAATCCTTGTTTGGTTTCGTGTTTCGTACTGACTCCTTAGTGCATTCCAAGCCTCTGACGCTTTGGTTGTATGCTGAATCAAAGTCAGAACACTGTCAGAATAGCTTGTAACTAAGGCACACAATGCATATGCATTCCTTCGTTTCCAAGCTCGTAGAAGATCTGCATTCGAAGGAATCATCACACTAGGATTTGATGGGTCGGGGGTAGGCTGTGGTTCTGCGTCAGTCCCCAGCACAGTCTCCAGAAGCTCATAAGAATCAAGGATAGTTGTAATTTTGAACTTCCACAAGGTGTAGTTTGTACCATCTAACTTGCCTTCGCTGAAGGTTGGTGGACGAATCCTCAGTGTTTGAATAGCCGGTACAGCAGCACCACCTCCTACACCGCTTCCTGATGCTCCAGAACTGCTTCCCGGAGTCGACATAGTTTCTCTTTGCTGTTGAAGCCTTTGCCTCTTGCACGCTCTCCGATCTCTAGAGCCCCCTGGGCTCTGATACCATGTAAAATATTACACGGCGCAGCGAACAGAATCTGAGAAAGAGATAGAGAGTACACAACAGATAAGAGGAGAATCAGTAAATTCTTTAACTTCAAACAACTGATACAAAGATGGCTTTGTCCACCCATGCGCTTCCACTGTGTGAAGCTTAGATGGCGATCTAGACAGAAGATAGGTAAAGAGCTTAAGGCTAGCTAGAACAACAACTCTGACTGGGTGAAAGATGAGTGAGAGATGGCTATGAAGGGGTTTAGCTTTTATAGCCCGCGAAGGTCGTTAGGTCGGGGCCTGCTGACCGACTTGCCATATGAGCCTCCACTACTCAACCAGGGAATATTCCAGGGAATATTCCCTTTACCATCGGGCTGGGGGCGCTGCCCCTGGACCCCCGCCAGGGGGGCCGCTGGTCCCCCTGGGACTCCCCATCCAGGGGCCGCTTCCGTGGCCCCTGGACCCCACAATAGGGGCCCCTTTTAACTCCCTTACACCGCAACTCGATGCAATGCGCCTCGAGTTGCTACCAGCTTAACCACTCCGTCTAACCCAAAGATTAGACCCACAACAGTCACCTTTTTGCCATCCGGTCACATAGACCTCATCTGATATACAAGTCAGGACTCAACCAATGTCCGGGCTCACATTTGGCTTCTCCTCATAATGGGGACCTTACAACTTTGAGCACCATGGATCATTGGTAGCACCTAATGAGGGTGGAGCATTGATCATATCTAACAATGGATTGCAAAGTGAAGGTCGAGGGAGCTTTCCCATCATACCAATCTTTCTTGGAGAAAGGATCGACAACTTTCTTCTTACCTCCAGAGAGATTGGAGATCTGAGTAGTTTTACCATGTCCAAGTGAGCAATAGTGACCATAATTCCTTATTATTCCAAATATTTGTAGAAGAAACTAGCACAGGATGGTCTATGTGATCCAATGCTATAGTAGAAGCAGTCCCGTGTCCATTTGCTTCTCAAATAAGCCATCCTTTGAGCAGTAATCTCCACGCACAAGGAGTCGACGGAGAAGAACAGGAGGTGCTCTCACCTTTGTCGCAGTTACAGACAGTTTCGCAGGCCTTGCTTCTTCTTCGTCAGATTCACTTTCCTCAGAGGTTTCATCTTATGCAGGAATTAGACTGATTAATGTTTATCTTCCACAACTCCACCTTGGCTTCATGCTATAGTAGTGCTCTAGTTGGAAGAGCCACAAGATAGGGCTCTCATCTGGATTGTCCTGCAGTGGAAGCATCATGTAGGGAGGACAGCCTCTTGTCCTGTGTCAGTTCTAAGGGATCATGTAGAGGACCTGCTGCTCTGTTTTTTTTTATTTACTGCAACATATCCATTGTCATTCTACTTTGCACCCGTATGAAGGATCAAATTGGAGCTCTCATGAAGGACTGAAGTGGCATTAGTGGCTGCCTTCTTCATCAAACAACTCAAGGTAATCGATTCTTGGCTCTCGTTCTCTCCCATTAAGCCTCTTGTTGAATCCTATCCACTTGTTTGAGAGGATGCATGAGTCCAAGTAGGTAATAGGAGTCCCAAACATTGTATGCATGCTGAATATTAATCTCAATCATTCTCATTTGATCTTATGGCATTGGAATGGATTTTATTCATGCTGAAGCTTCATTGAGATTATATTTTGCTTATCCATAACCCGTTTGGATCCTTGTGAATTGGCTGAGCCAAGAATTGATTAAGAAATCCATTGTATAAGGGTGAGTAGGCAATGAGTCACTGCCAATAAGCTCTCTATCCCTATTCCCCATTCCAATTCCATGCACTTCATGAAAAGCCCAAAATTTACATTCCTAAAATGCATTTCATGTTGGGTGTTTAATTAATAAATGTATGCCATGTATATTGTGGGTGAGGAAAAGCCCAATGCCAGGCGAGGTGGCAAGACAAAAGAGGGGTGACCCCCCCTTGCCATCAAAGACCCTGAAGGGGTGCACAAACCGGCCCAGGGGAAACTTTGCACATCTTCTGGTGATCCAGAGCCCAAAAATCATTTGCAGGTGTAGGTACTTCTTGGGAAATTGATAAATTGACTTGGCATGATGAAATTTTGATGACTATGACATGACACACTCTTGTGTGCATGAGATGTATGGATGTAGCCAAGAAAATGTATCTTTAGATACACATGTAGCTATGTATGTAGTGATGTATGGAAATGCATTGCCGTACTTGGGTTGAAGATGGATGTATGTATCATTGGATACACCTATGCAGTCATATATGCAGTAATGGTAGTGATTATGCATGTATGAGAGCCTATCTTGTTGATATGGTCATGGGAATGCTTATTCTTGTGCTAAGTAATGCTGAAGTGATGCCAAACATGCTAAGGGGTGCTCAAGTGATGCATGATGCCAAGCAAACAGTGAATCCCATAGTGCAATTGAAGGAGAACCCAATTTCAGCCCTCTTGTGATTGTTTCAGAGTGTTGGAGAAATTGCTTGCATTTGAAGAGGTGTTGCCACTCCCAAGAATTGAGGTGCTGACATTGGAGAGTACCTTTAGGCCTTGCCAAGAACCCTGTTCAGTTTTGGATACCCACTTGGAGCATACCAAATAGCTACAGCCCAAAACAGGCCTTTCCTAGGTGTGGATAGGGTGCTGGACTGCACATAACAGTTCCACATTTCTGATTACAGAAATTTCTATATAAAACTTGGAAACACGTGCATATTCTCATCTCAAAGAGGGCATTGGAAGTTGTTTAGCTCTAGTTATAGCCAAAACAGTGATAGGTGGTCTCACGGGACTGCACCTAGACATGGCGGGTAATAGGGGGAAAAACAAAGCAAATGAAGATGTTCAGCAATAGATAAGGGATGTGCGCCCCGAGCGATGACACCAACTTTGAGGTTGAAGAGGAAGACCTCTCTCACTCCATGGGAAGTCTTAGTGCACTCAATCATACCCTCAATTCACACGAGACTAGACATGCGAAGAGGCATAGGGAAATAATGAAAGGTCAAGCTCAAATGGTGACAGAGATGCGCCAAATGACCTCTACCATGGAAGCACTTGCAGCCAAGTTCTCAATGTGGATGGAGTCCCAAATGAAAGGCAAGGAAAAACAGGATAGACCAAGCATACAAGCTGAAAGAGTGACCATCTCATCTGTGAATGCAGCCTATGCAAGTATCCAAGGTATTTTGGGAAGAATGGGCATTCCCAACATCATCTTTGAGCAAGGAGAGCCCTCACAAAGGCATGAGGAGCCCACAAACAATGGGATAAGAAGTAATTCTCAGTCACCAACCACGCCCATGTCACCTATGCATGCTCAGCCATCTTTTGGAAGGAATCACTCAAACAATGGGTCATTTCTTGGCAGCCCAATGGATCAGCCCCACTTTGGGTATATGGGACAACCCCCCAACCATGAAAGGGAGTTGAGAGACAATATCATTTTATCAAAGTTCAATGGCCAGTCATCCTCCCTGGCTGAATTAGAAGAATGGCTCTTGAAGCTTGAAGACTACTTTGACATAATGCTAGAAATGACGATCAAAAGATACACTTTGCCACGATACACTTGGAGGGCTTTGCCTACACGTGGTGGCGGTACATAAAGAGGGAAAATCAGTGGCTTGTTGACACTTGGGATGCATTCAAAGCCCTTATGATTCAAGTCTTTGTATCTCCGGTTGAGAAGGAGAAGCTTGCAAGGCAATGGTATGGTTTAGAGCAACATGGGATGATGGTGCGTGACTACACAAACCAATTCCTCAATCTCACAATATATGTTGAGTCCATTAGTAACGATGCAAAGCTTCACAAGTACATTTATGGTTTGGATCCCCAACTCTCAGCTGATGTTTCAGCCCAAAGCCCATCAGATTTGTTCAAAGCTATTGAGTTGGCTGAGAGATACTCTCGTAAGTACTGTCGAGATGCTTCATTTTAGCATGGGCAGCAAAGAGGGGCATCTCAGCCACTGTTTGGGCAGCAAAGAGGACCTATGAAGTCACATTTTGGGTAGCAAAGAAGTGCTATAAGACTCGAGAAGTTTGGAGCAGGTTATGGTGGTGGAAATGTGCCATTCAGCACCTCGAAGATCCACACATAGCCCACCTTTAATGCCTCTAGGCAAAACAATAATTTCAAGACTGCAAACCAAGGAAGAGCTAAAGATAGACAAGGGGACAGCAAGGGGGAAAATGCTTCAGCTTTTGGTGGTCAACGCTCTATCCCAATGGACCTCTACAAAGAGAGGAAAGAAAAAGGACTTTGTTTTAATGCGGGGAAAAGTATACAGCCGAGCATGCATCTAAATGTGCTTATAGGAATGCAAAAGCAAGGGTACATAGCATGTTAGTCTTTGATGAATCTGATGAGGATCATGAGGATGCTAGTGCCTTTGCAATCACGGCTGAAAATGATGAGGTTGAAGAGGAATGTGGGCAAGAAGAATTCTTTGACCCAGCTGACACCTTCCCATTTGACCTCGACGGTCATGTAGATGTAAATATGGGTGATAAGAATGATTCACATGCTGCTGCCACTATTTGTACTATCTCCTTGAATGCTTGGACAGGATCTAAGAGCCCCAACACTCTTCGTCTTCAAGGCAAGATTCACGAGAAAGATGTATTTGTCTTGGTAGATAGTGGTAGCACACACAGTTTCATAAATAGAGCAGTCATGGACGAGCTAAAATGTTTTGTCTCTGATTCACAGCAACCAATGAGGGTGCAAGTGGCCAATGGGAGTGAGGAAATTAGTACTCATGTATGCCCAGATGTACCTATTAAGCTTGCTGAAAATTATGAGCAGAAAGTGGATTTGATTGCACTCAATATGGGGCCAATAGACATTCTGTTGGGCTGCGATTGGCTGAAAACTTTGGGCACCATTTCCATGGATTTTTCATTGTTGTACATGCAGTTTTTCAGGGTTGGATAGCTTCTTCACCTGCAGGGAATTAAAAACAGCAGTGAATTTCAGCTTATTACAGCTAAACAGCTCAATAAAGAGTTCAAGAAATGCTCCCAAATTTTTGTGCTGCAATTAAACAAGGAAAATGCAGATCAATCCCAAAAAATGCGTGATAATTTAGCCCTTAAGACTCTACTTGTGGAGTATGGTGACTTGTTTCAATTACCTACAGCATTACCTCCAAAGAGAGCAGTTGATCATCCCATTGATTTGGAGCCCCATTCCAAGCCGGTCAATAAACCCCCTTACAGGTTGTCCAAATGTAAAAGAGAAGAAGTGGCCAAGCAGGTCAAAGATTTAGTAGATATGGGATTCATTGAGCCTAGCTCATCCCCTTTTGCATCACCTGTCTTGCTGGTCAAAAAGAAAGATGGCACTTTCAGAATGTGCATTGATTACAGAGATCTGAATAAGATTACTATTAAGAATAGATACTCTATTCCTAGGGTGGATAACCTGTTAGATGAGTTGAAGGGAGCTAAGTATTTCACAAAGATTGATTTCAGATCTGGCTACCATCAGATACGCATACGTGAAGGGGATGAGATAAAGACTGCATTCGAGAGACTGATCGTGGGCTCTATCACTTCTTAGTCATGCCCTTTGGCTTGACTAATGCACCAGCCATGTTTCAGAGCCTCATGAACAAAATATTTTAGCCTTACTTATTCAAATTTGTGTTGGTATTTTTCGATGGCATCCTCATTTATAGTCGCTCAAAGGAAGCTCACCTTATGCACATGAGGCAGATATTTGATATACTTAGAAAGTATAGACTCTTAGCTAAGGAGACAAAGTGTTCGTTCATGCAGACTAAGGTTGAGTACTTGGGACACATTGTCAGTGAGGCAGGCATTAGAGCTGACCCAAAGAAAGTGCAGTGTGTCAGAGATTGACCCATACCTGCAAATACTACCTCTTTGAGAGGATTATTGGGTCTCTCCTCATTTTACCGCAGATTCATTTGGCACTATACCACTATTGTAGCCCCTCTCACTGATAGGCTGAAGAAAGAAGCATTTTTCTAGGATGCACTGGCAGATAGAAGCTTTAATCAGCTGAAAGATTTGCTTACTTCAGCCCCTATCTTGGTATGCCCTGATTTTTCTAGGGAATTCACCATTCAGTGTGATGCCAGTGGGAGAGGAATTGGTGCAGTCTTGCTGCAAGAACATGGGGTCATAGCTTTTGAGAGCCGAAAGCTCGCTGAAAATGAGAGGGTTATGAATGTCTATGATCAGGAAATGCTAGACATCCTTCATGCCATTAAGAAATGGCATCACTATTTGTATGACAGCGATTTAGAGTGAAAAGCGACCATAGAGTACTCAAGTACTTCTTGTCTCAGTTGAATCTGACTCCGAAGCAGAGGAGATGGGTAGCCACCTTACAGAACTATGACTTTGACATCACCCACACTCATGGGAAGGACAATGTAGTCGTTGATTCCCTGTCCAAGATGTGGGCATGTAAAGTTTCTGCTATCATGGAGTTACACAGTGATTGGATACATGAGCTTCAGGAGGCTTACATATTAGATGCTGATTTCAGCAATGTATTTCAGAAATTACAGCAAGGACAATGTGTGGAAAACTCTTCGTATCAGCTGAAAAATGGGCTTTTATGGTATAATGGCAGAATTGCCATCCCTCATACCTCCCCATTCAAGCAGAAAATCATGCAGGAGATGCATTCAGCCTCTATAGCTGGTCATTTGGGAGTCTTTAAGACCTATGATAAAATTGCCAAAAGCTTTTACTAGAAGGGCCTTTGGAAAGATGCAAAAGATTGTCTTGGGATGCGTGCCTTGTCAGCAAAACAAGGACAACACCTTAAAACCAGCTGGTTTACTTCAGCCATTGCCTATGCTTGAAAACAAGTGGACACACATCACTATGGACTTCATTTTACCGGCCTACTGGTG
Organism: Lygodium microphyllum; assembly: GCF_053477565.2. Taxonomy (NCBI): domain Eukaryota; kingdom Viridiplantae; phylum Streptophyta; class Polypodiopsida; order Schizaeales; family Lygodiaceae; genus Lygodium; species Lygodium microphyllum. Next base: position 39,163,334 of record NC_141162.1, on the reverse strand, counting down.
ACCAAGAAAGGTTGGGACAGCATCTATGTAGTTGTGGACAGACTCACAAAGACAGCCCATTTCATTCCCACAAAGACTTAGTATAATGCTTCTCAAGTAGCCAGCCAATTCATGGAATATGTTTTCAAATTACATGGCTTACCAGAGGTCATTGTGCATGACCGAGATGCTAAGTTTATGAGTAAATTTTGGCGGGCAGTTTTCAGCTCTATGGGCACTCAGTTAGCCCCTTCCACTGCTTACCATCCACAGACAGATGGTCAAATAGAAAGGATTAACAAATGGCTGGAAACTTACTTGAGGCATTTCTGTCATGATGTGCAGCATGCTTGGGACTCATGGTTGCACTTGGCTGAGTTTGCCTATAATAACTCTACACATGCTAGCATTGGAGTTTCACCTTTTGAGGCCTTGTATGGCTACAAGGTGCCCCTTCCTATGGTTATCTTCAATGATAAAATAAATCCACAAAGCAAGGAAGAATTGGAGAGAATGCAGGCCTTACTTCAGCAATGCAAAGCTAACTTGAAGAGAGCCCAATATCAAATGAAGCTTTATGATGATGACAAAAGATGAGATGTGGAGTTCCAAGAAGGGGATTTGGTGCTCTTGTTGCCTAAGTCTAGATATGCCTCCCTTAAAGATGGGTCTAGCAATAAGTTGGCACACAGGTTCTATGGACCATACCAGATTATCAAGAGAGTGGGAGACTTGGCATATCGATTGGCATTACCCCCATCTACGAAGATCCGTAATGTCTTCCATGTGAGTCAGTTGAAGCCCTTCATTGGCTTAGTAGTGGACTATGTTGAGGAACTCCCACCGATAGACGAAGAAGGCATCATTCAATACACATCCGAAAAAGTCATAGGACAAAGGAAAAAAAGGCTTCGCTCTTGCTCGATCATGGAATACTTGATTAAGTGGCAAGTTTTACCACTTGAGGAAGCTTCTTGGAGGCCAGCTTCAGTTTTGGAAGCGTTCCCATACCTTTTAGAAGCAGATTTGGCTGAAATCTAGCTAACTATGGCCCTGTTTTCCCCCAGACAGACTGCAAACAGCACTGTGTTTTAAAGCAGATTTTATTCTGCACTATGGATAGCAATGCACACCATACATGGGGTGAAAGTACTTCTCGAGAGCTCCGTTTTGATGTATAGCACACCCCGTTCGGAGCCTCCCACAAAAGTTATGATAGATTTACTACAGCAAGGTCCTGTAGTAAATAGCATGTTGTCCACTGTTTGCAGCCTGCATTTACTCCAGATATTTGGGTCAAAGACTAATGTTTATAACTCCCCAATAAGGCCCATGTATCATACATACCCCATGGCCCATCATACACAATAATACCTCTTCATTCATCAGTATACCCTTGTAATAATGCCGTAGAGTAGTACTCTGATCGGCCCCTCCCAGTTACCACACATGCCCAAATTGTTTTTTAGGGCAAAAACCTTCGGGTGGGGATGGAATGTAAGAGAGGGGGATTTAATAACGGGGAAATACTAGCTACACTGGCTAGTATATAAGGTGAGAGAGACATAATTTTTTATCATGAGATAAATATACAAGTCTTCTTTCTCTTTCACCTTGCTCTCCAAGCTTCCATGCATTCCTTCCCTATCTTCTAGTCTTTCTCTCTCTATTTCTAGTTTTTCTCTCTCCTTGTAAGTGTCTTTCTCTCTCTTCTGCTCTTCTTCTTCTTCTTCTTCTCTGCAGTATTCTCTCTCCCAATTCCTCTCTTTGACAAATTGATAATATTAGTGTTAGTTAGTATTTAAGCTTATATTAGTAATTATTATTAAGTAGTAAATAGTAGTCATCAAATAGTAGCAACATGGCATGCAAAGGCACTTAAGACTTGCCCTTTGTCATTGCACATTACTTAAAAAGCAAGAGGATGCTTACCCCACCATTGATTCATAATCCCTATGAAAATGCACATTGATATTGAGCTACAATTAACTCATTCATGAATTTGTAAATGTTAGTAACTCATTAATGAATTTGGAAATGTTTATACATTTTTAAAGCATAACTGTTAAGGAATTTACATAGCTTAAGGATTAGGACATTGGAACTTTCTTATATATGCATCACAAAAATTGAAGCTTGTTTGTATATGCATTAGCTTACCTGTTTAATTCAACAAATGATCGTCTATATTTACTTCTTTAAATAATCATGTGTACATATTTAATTGTTTACAAGTGCTTATTTATATTATCCTCAATAGTTACATGTTTGTTACATATATAAAGCAATATAATCTTATATGATTGATACTATTCACGTATTCATTTATATCTAATCATTAGCATCTATGTATATGTATAGTCTATGTTATGGTTTATACATTATGTTGTTCGTAGTTTATCTAAGATTTAGTTTTTAATTAATTAATTGAGTCATTCATTAAATTATTTAGTAATTGGTCATTGATACATCAATTTCTATTTAATTAATTAGGTATTCACTAATTTAGTTTGATTAATTTCTTTGATTACTTTATATATATTTATATAATTAATTATTAACTATTCAAATATTTATATAATTAATTAGTTGATTAATTGATTGTATAGTTGATTAGATTATTTTTTAGTTAGGTCATTTAATTGATTGTTTTTTAAATTATTTTATCTAATTAAGAAGTCATAAACTACCTTAGTTTGATTCATTAGTCATTAATTCAAAAAATTAATTAATTAGTAATTAATTGTTTGATGAGTTATAGTTGTTCATTCATTATTTTGTTCACTTAGTTTGTATATTTAATTTAGTTTGATTACTTAGTTGTTAATTCATTGATCCATTCAATTGGTTGTTAAATCATTGATTTCTTATTGATTAATTAATAAGTAATTAGTTGCACATAGAGAGAGAGAGAGAGAGAGAGAGAGAGAGAGAGAGAATGTGAAAAAAGAGAGAAAAGAAAAGGAAAAATATAAAGTTATTACACAAGTCCCCTCGTTTATCTCTCCAATGGGACTCATGAATTATTTTTTCAATGGACATGGTGTTGCTAGCAATCCCTTCCCGATTGTAATGTCCCCATTACTTAGTTTATTTTAATAGACAACGTGCGTATACATTCCAAAAAATTGATTTATGTTGAAAAAAAAATTGTATATTTTTAAAACTAGCTCTAAATATGAAGTTAATTGTTATTATCAATGAGGTATTATATGCTGACTCATGGAAGAAAGGCTTGGGAAACCCTCCCAAGACTAGCTTATTAAAACTATGTTTGTAGTATAGAACAACAAAAAGAACAAGTCTAGTGGACACTGTCGAGATGGGTGACCTCTCGGGAAGATTTTCCTACAAGCTAGTGGGAGCTTCTCACACACAGCCAATGATGCCAACGAAATCTTCGTAGCCCATTGCCAACTATGCCAAGGCTAAGATGCCAAGGTCTATGCCTTGGTTGCCACCTTGGTTGTGAGCCTTGGAGTGACAGTCGCTCGACGATGCGACATGCGGTGCTCACCCATATATTCATCAATTTTTATCTTCATGCTACAAAAATGGAGCCCCCTCTTTGGCGTCATCAATGTTGTCATCTAAAACACTAAAAGAAAGTGTTCTCTTTGCCATTAATGACATCATCAAAAATGCTAAAAAGCAAGCGTCCTCTCTTTATCCCCCCGTCAAAAACACACAACAACCTATGCAAAAGTCTCTCTGTTGTTGACGTGATGAAGCTCTGCTGCAATCGGTCGAGCATCTCTCTCTCTCTCCACACCTATGTGGAAGCACTGCTCAAATCCATCAAGCTTCTTCCATGCTCCCAAGAGACCTCGAGATGCTGAGCGAGGTCACACTCAGAGAGCTCCCCAATGCCAGGTAGTCCTTGCTAAAGCATAAGCAGAAGTTAACCCTGAATCCATTCAACCCAAAGGACCGATTATTCCACAACAAACCAAGGTTGCGGTCATAAATCATAATCATGATGGATCGCCGAACGGAGATAATCGGGTCAAAACATGAGAAAAGGATTACAAATAGTTAGAACTTACTTAGACTTACAAAAACATGTTAGTATTATCACTTGCTTTTTAGGAAAGTACATGGGAATTGATTCTATGCATCGCATACATTGACAAGTGTGTTAAATATATTTTATGGTTATGACTACTTTTGGATTTGTTAATGATGAATTATGGCTCTTATGATTCCAGGCTTGTATTGTTGAGACCATTGTGGCCTCTATATATGACGCAGTTCTAGGCTTAGGACATGCAAGCACGAATCCCATATGCATAGACTCAAGGAAGTTACTATATGTATATCCTCTACATCATGTGCATTCAAGGCCTATTTATAAATATCCTTATCTATGAGTTTTTCCTAAATAAAATATAACCCTTTTCTATTCAATTTGTAAATAACCCCTTTATATTACAACCTTTTGTATGTAAAAAATTTATAAAAATGGTATTTTAAAAATACCTTATTTTGAACCCACATGATGCACACATATATTCATGAGTAACTTACTTGAATGCACAGATTGTGTTTATACATAAGATTGTGTTTATGAGTCCAAGTCTCAATCTTGGAACCTAATTCACTTGTGTAATACGTCAAGTCTTGTCTATGTCATCATGAGCTTAATCTTCCTCTTCGATCCACCATAGCTACTGCCATGCTCTAGATCCCGTGTCTTTTCACATGGTATCAGAGCTCAACTCAGCATGGCACTACCTCTCCAGTCTCTTCTCACCTCTGATCATCTCTACCCAACTCACATCCATCTCAAGTCTTCATTTTTTCAACTTCATCTTCAATCAAGCTTGTGACTGTCATAGCGAGTAGACATGATGATCTACTGTACTTGGAGCTTTCATATCTCATCATAGAGGCCATATCTTTGGAAGCTTCCTTCTAGAGAGTTGTGTCTTGCTCAGGGGGAAGCTTCCTATCACATAACATCTTGACACTGGCCACTCCAAAGCTAAACATTGCCGAAATTCATGGTCGTTGTTTAGAAATACGCATGTTTTTTTCATATAGTTAGATCTCCCTCTACATGGTGCGGTACTCTCTGTGACCTTAGGGCTTCTAAAGTCCACCATTCAAGCCTTCTCTAGCTCAAATATCTTACCAGATTATGTCCTCTGCGAGCTGCTGTAAATGAAAAATCAATCACCTATCTGTCAGAAGACCTAGTCCTCCATAGCCACAAGCACCAAAAGCTCATAATTATTATCATTTCTTTATTTCTCTCAGTCCAAGAAACTCACTCACTGTGACCTATTATCACACTAAAAACCCAACAAGATTCACCACTCAAATCAGCAAGAAAGGGAAGTTGTGAAGATTTTTTGAAGATCATCAAGTCAAACTCAGGCAACAAACATCAAATTTCAAACTAGTATCTTTTGATACTACACTGCCATTGCTTGTGTCTTTTGACACATACAAAGATCAACTCATTGTTGGTTATTCTCAATTTGTGGGTGTACTGATTTCTAGTCATGTCAATGACAAGCAAGAATATTTCTATGTGGATACACTTCATGAAGAGTAGCATGACTCATGTTGCTTATCAACACTATATGAAAGGCTTGTTTGTTCTACCTGCAAGGATGGATGGATTTCCTTGTTCTAAAGAGCTATCAATGAATCTATTAGAAGATTTTGAAGATATTTCTGCTACCTCAAAGATGATACCTTTGCTTGAGGGGGACATGGACATAAAGACTGATGCAACTGTTGCAAGAAAAGTCAATAAAAAAGAAGATCAAGAGATCCTAGAAGAAGAGGACAAAAAGATCAAAGTGGTGGACACTGAAGCTACAAGCAAAGTGAAGAATAAGTAAAAGATCAAGCTAGACTACATCGACAAGAAGACCTACAATGAATTGAATATCTATGTCAAAAGAAACGTTGAAAACTGCAAGGGCTTGCTGGTGCTTGACCCAATTTTTTACTAGACCTTTTTAGCCTTGTAATGCCTAGCCCTAATGCTTCTATCATAAGCTTGTAAACTCTGGATGACCACCATGTTTGTGGTACCCACACTTAGTCTTTTCTGTGATAGCCTCTGATGTTTTGCCATCTATGTGGTGTGCCCACACTTTGTAGGTGTTGCTTTCACTAAAGCCTCTACACACTTTGTACTTTCTGGTTGTGATTGAGGAGGGGTGTTGAAATTTACAATCACACCCACTATGGCCTCTTTGTATGAGGCAGTTTTGGGTTTAGGATGACATGCAGGTAGACTAAATCCCATATGCATAGAGAGGGAAACTGCTACACATCCAACAACTATAAAGCATTGTACTTGACTACCACTTTAACATATGACGAATGCAATATCATGATGCTTTCCCATTTAAGTTAGTGTCTTGGTCATTGTCAGTCTTATACACAAGATTGTGTTTATGAGTCCAAGTCTCAATCTTGGAACCTAATTCACTTATGTAACATGTCAAGTCTTGTCTATGTCATCATGAGCTTAATCTTCCTCTTCGATCCACCATAGCTATTGCCATGTGCTAGATCCTGCATCTTTTCACATGTATCAGCCGGACGAGTTGTGGATGGTGGTGGTTTGGGATGTTGGGGTCCCCAAATCAATTCTCCCTAACACTTTTGGAGTGTGAAAAAACTCACCTATGGGTGGGGGCCCTACACTCTCGAGGGAGGTATATGTTTTTGGTTTTTGATCACTCGAGCACCTGAGAGGGAAAAGGGTCAAGTGATAAGTGCCCATGTTAAAGTAGGATGGCTCTTGAGACTCAAGAAAGCTTAGAGGGGCTCTGAGCTAGTAAATTCCTTGCTAACTACGGATGGAGTGTAATCATATATAGCCCAATCCCAAGGCATTGGAAGGTGGATGGTGTCTTCCTATGGAAAGACGGTTTTGTACCACTCTACGAAGTGATGGTTCTAGATGTTACTATGAAATAAAGTATTTGATTTCCAAATTGTTTGTTATGTGCTAAAGATTAAGTTTAAGGAACCTAGTTTAACAAAGTAATAAAAGAAAGTTGATTTTATATGTCCAAATAGCCTAGTAGTATGCTTTGCTAGTTAGAAAACTAAGCAAACCCAATCGAGGAAAGTGGGAGGCTTCAATCTTGACGATCGAACGCCTATGGCTAGGTGGACCCGATAAGTCGGGTAGCTTTCCAACACTAGATATAGAGTTGATTAAATCGTGACTCTCCCAATAGTAGTAGGATTAGTTACTAGGTTCATCATCGTTTTAAGGAGCCGAGGCTGAGATTTTACCTTATGGGTAGGGGGATCGAGTTACACTCTCCCCGTCTCTCACTCTCTTTGAACCAAGTGTGATGTTAGCCTCATTCCTGCTGATTACAAAGTGGTCTTTCTTAAGTGGGTGTTAGATTGTTGTTAGCAATGACTTGTCCATGCTTCCCCTGTGAAGTAGAACTGAGATTTCCATGTTCAACTAAGTCCAAGGTTTCCCATGGGGAGATAGGATGGTGATGTACATGGATATGAATTTCAATCAACTACTAAGAGGACTCCTCCAGGTCTGTTGGAGGTGGCACCTCACACGTGGTATCAGAGCCTAGGTTTCAAAAGAGCTTTTAGTGTAAGGTTAAGTAGTCAACGTATAAAAGAAATTAATAAAATAACCACACTTGTTTGAAGAAAACTCATGGTACATGAGAGATTTCTCGCCAAGGAATAGATCACATATGGAGAATTTGATGGGCTGAACAACTAAGGATAGTTAAGATATACCTTTTGTTCAGTGCCTTTGCTGAATGAACGGTTACTAGACATTGGGAATGAGTTTATACCTAAAACCTTGTGGATATATAAAAAAGTGCTACAAATAGTACCACCTGAGAGAGTTTTTGTAGTGCCAAGAAGGCCTTATTTTGGTACAGGATGTTTTGGTTACCCCTAAGGGCCACCATATTATGTTTTTTGCCATGTACATGAGAATCCCCCAAGATATGAGAGTATAAACCTTGATACTTTTCATGAGGAAAGGATCCATGAGATGATGTATTGGTAGATCACAGTATGATCAATACATCTTTGCAATTACTTTTCATAAATATAAAGTCTCGTTGTTATTTTTGAAGAGTGTGAGTTATGAGCTCATGAAGATAGTTGTGTTGCTTTGATCAATTAATAATGAAGTACACTTTATGCGATTGATTTTTGAGATCATGTATTCCACTGCCAGTCAAACATGTTCAAATTAAGAGAGGGCATAATGGCTATCTTAGAGAGAAGGCTCGTCTATGGAGTTGTTTGAGCTTACAAAGGGTGAGAGCGGAATTTTGGTGCCAGGAAGTGCTTAAAAATAGCTAAAAATTATGAATATCAAGGGAAAAATATTCACCGTCAAAGGCGGCGGCTCGATCCAGGACGATTTTAAGCACCAAAGTGCTTTAGAGGTGCCCGAGCGACACTTGTTGATTTTTCATAATTTTTCAGACAGTCATGAGGGTTGACACGAGCTACTGGCCAATGCGGGATGCCAAGCCGGACGCCCAGGATTTTTCAGAGCTCAATTCTGAGTCCGGACGGGAAAATGGCCAACAAACTGGTCAAGATGCGAAGAGGTGGACATTAGAGTGGCCAAAGTGGGCATGACCTTTGGGAGCCCAATTTTAAATGTCACATGAAAGAAAGGTGGAAGAGGAGATGAAGAAATCGTGGGAAGAGAGCACGCAGGATGGCGCCGAAAAATGCGCTAAGAAGATGGAGAGGGAGGAGGCAGCCTGCAAACAACCTACCCGAGTGATCATTGCCCTTGCTTCCCTCCTGAATGCTGACTTTATCGCCACCCTTCGCCCGTCAATTGATGGCCTTTATGTTGAGATAGAAATCTAGTTTTTCTCTCTCCTTCCTCTCTCTCTTCTAAGGGGGAGTTCATGTGGGAAGCGAAAAGAAGAAGAAAGAATGGTGGAGGCTTGTCCGGCATCGATCGGATTGCTCCACGGGCTGGAAATGGTGACTTGTGATCGTCATGAGCATGAAGTGCTGCTAATTTTCAGATTTGCAGCCATGGACATGAAACCCGAAACACGCAAATAAGCGGTAATTCAATTTTTTTCAAAGGAAATTTGAGATTTCATGGCTTTTGATTGATAAAATGTTGTTCATGTGGGCTAAAAATTGTTTATGTTGCTGTTTTCCATGAGTACTTGTTGATCATAATCAGAAAATTAGAAAAACATGCATCTTGTGACTCAAAATAATACACTAAAATACGTAAAATATGGAAAATCAAGGGAAAATGATGGTTTTGAGCATAAAAATGGAAGAATAAATAGGAACACCAACTAAATTTTCATTTTTGCTGCAAGAAGGAACTAAGGGCCACAGCCCATAACCTATTTTGAATTTTTAGTAATAAATAATGCAAAAAATAAGAGAAAATACAAGGAAACTAGAGAAAAATCACTAAAAATAGGGGAAAAATGCATTTTGGGTGCGGAAAATTAATGAAAATTTAAGAACAATGTTTGTGGGGACTGAAGCATGAGGATTTGCCTCAGTTCAACCCCACCTTCGTGTTTTAGTGCGTTTTTTTTCGCTTTTTACACATAAAATGATGGCAAAATGCCCTATAAATCTATACAACAATACAACATTTGATCGATGGGAGGGTAGAGTGGTTAAAATGTGTCTCAATGTGGAGTAAAATGATGAAAAGATTGCTGACTTTTGTTTGCATGCCATATAGGTCGGTGAATAATTATAGAATGAGAACCTAGTAGCACGAGGGTTTCCTCGGTGCTAGGTTCGTGCAACCCCGCATAAGAACGATAGTTGAAAATCATTGAAAGGATGTTTTCCACATGTGCACAATATTGATTTTATAATTGTTTGAGCACTTAGCATCCACAATATGCATAAATCATGGAAATATTTAAAGGTATCAGAAATCCTGGATGCACAGCAATTCCTTTCATTAGGACCTTGACCCACGTTGAGTGAGAGACAGGACACCCTAAGCTGTAGGCTAGGTGTTGGGTCTAAGGGAAAGTAAAGTGAGGAAGCATGGTATATCTCCTGGAAATACGCGAATCATAAAAGAAAGAAGTTTGTGTGCGTATGTTATATATGTTTAGCGACGCATCGAGGGGCCAATCCCCAAGGTGTAGGAGAGTCACAGAGGGGTGGCGGCATTCAGCCGTTGGAGGACCCCCTATGTCTGTGCTTCGTGCCATTAGGCAATGTGTAAGGGACTCCCTCTGAGGAGTAGTGGGTGAGAGAAGAGTGGACTACAAACGACGTAATACAAATGCAAGATGTCTAGGAAGGCAATGTATGTGTCATCAACGCTCCTGGCTGCGAGGCCGTGGGGTTGTTTAGCTTGTGAGATAGAGGTCCGGCTAGTGCATGAGCCAGTGCCAGCCCGTTCTAGGTTCCATCAGTGGTGCGTCTGTCGGGAGCCACTTAAAAGTGGCGGTCCTCGAATCCTGGTTGTCTAGGGACCAACTAGCAGTTTATGCCAAAGGATACTGTGATTGATCCGTTATTTATTGATAAGCATCGTCTAGCAGAAATCCAAAAGCAAGAAAGAGACGAAAGAGCTAGGCGACGTGCTGAAATTTTTAGGAGATATTCCCCTAAGCGTAGCGGTGCTGAACCCTTACGAGGGAGTGGATCTAGTGGTCTTGGGGCCACAAGCAGTAAGTTAGGAGAAGGTGAAAGCTCTAGTGCTCCCCTTTCTTCCATAAGCCAGTCTACATCAAGTGCGGGAGGTGTAACCCCACCGTCCCCTATTCCTAGTGCAAATCCAATTTTCGTTATGGCACAGCCTATTGCAATTCCTGCAGGAACGACGGATTTGCTAGCTCTAGGTTACCCGCTACCCATTTTTAATGGGCTAGTTGAGGAAGATGCGGAACTCCACATTAGGGAGTTTCAAAAGCTGATATTTAACTGTCGCATCCAAGAAGAAGGACATTTAATGATGTTCTTCAACATGACTCTCAAAGGAAGAGCCGCTATATGGTATCATGGTTTAGAAGCCGGAACCATATTGAACATTGATTCATTTTATGGAGCTTTTCGAAGGGAGTTTGCCCCTGAAAGGGGTGGGCAATATTGGTTGCGTGTACTCAACGTGACCCGCCAAGAACCACACGAGGATATTCGTGCTTATGCGAAGAAAATAAAAGAGGTTTTTCGTAAGTTCGACACCTCTATTCCTATCCCCGTAGCTTCCCAATTGCAATATTTCCTACATGGTTTGGACTTTAATATCCAATTGCAGTTGAGTAGTGTCCCCTTGGGGGATATAGATACTGCCATTACACGAGCACAAGAGGTGGAATCCCGACTACAAGCAGCCTATGCTTCTCGAGGCAATTTGAATATGGATTTAGTATTGGGAAACAATATGGCGATGGACAATGGCAGTAGTGGCCAAGGGATAGCGATGGCTAACCCTAATGGGAGAGGGAACATGATGCAAAATGTCCCTTTATTACCAGCTCCCCCTAGCATGTCGATGCCTACGGGCAGTCAAATGACTCCAAATGGTGGAGGCCAGGCGGTCAATTCTAATACCATGCCTGTGGCTCAACAACCAGTGCCTATTCGAATTGTTAGGCCGATGGAACGACATGGTAATGACCAAGGCTATGAATCGAGTGCTTCCAATGTTCTTGGCGAGGTTAAGGACATGATGAAGCATTATACCGACATGATTATGGAGCAGTATCGGCAAATAGCCGTTGATGTCAACTTCCTTAAAAAACAACAAAATTTGATAGGAAGTAGATACCCAAATGAGGGTGCACCTTCGAGGTTTAGTTGCAAATGGTGTGGTGGGCAACACTATCCAAGAAATTGCCCAAATGTTAAGTGTGACATCGGAAAATCTGGCCATTTAGCAGCTACTTGCTGGAGTAAGATCAGTTCCCTCCAGCGAGGTAGTCGGCAACCAGGGCCTGTTAATCATCGTGTGCAAGGAAATGATTCCCAGCGAGAAGATGGGCCTAAACAAATACTTCAGTGACGACCAAAGACTACAGTGGAGGAGCTACCCAGTGGTAGTGGGGTTAGTTTGATTGAGGCTGTACGCGTTAATGATGCTGAAACCTCTAATCTGCGAGCTGTTCTTACAAGAGGTCAAAAGGGTAGAGAGGCCGACAAGGATAAGCCTGTTGACGGAGACCCTAAACAAGGCGACAAAGGAACGCAAGTTTTGGATCCTGCCATGGAAGGGGAACCTTTGAAGCCCGTGGAGAGTAAAGCCGATAAGGAACCACCAAAGAAGAAGGTGAAAGTTAAAAAAGTGGCAATAAAGCCGGTTCAGCGACCTAAATAGCGGATGGTTTGGTGTAAAAAGCGAGCTCTATCGAACTATCATGAATTCGATTTGGCGAGCTCTCTTTGTGAAGTCAAGCCGGATGTGAATCTTCTGCAGCTTATTAAGCTTTCCCCAGGAGTACGCAAGGAATTTAGGAAGATCCTACGTACCGGGTATATCGTAGAACCTTTGGATATTGCGTGAGTTGGTGATGACTGGTTCGAGCATGCTGAGAAGCATTGCCCAAGGGTTGCAGCCTATGTCGATGGGATATTAGTAGATTATGCCATTGTTGACACAGGATCATCGGTTAACATTATGAGTTCTGAACTGATGGAAAGGTTGGGTCTTGCGATCCAAAAAGATACCTCCACAATTCTCAGAATGGAAGATGATAGTTTGAGACAGCTGGAAGGCTGCATTACTAAGGTCCATGTTACTATTGCAAATGTAGAATGCCTGTTGGACTTTAGGGTGATTCGTTTTGCAGGGCGTCCAAGTTACCAAGTATTACTCGGACGACCTTGGATCTTGCAAGCGGACTGCCAAGTAGATATACCCGCTGGTCGACTAATATTCGGCAGAGGCACCCAGCGTGTGGTGGTTGATGCTTGTCCTGAGTCCCCGCAGAGTGAGAGAGCTCCTCTATCTTCTACAGAATTGGAGACATTGAGGATTTATCTGCCAGTGAGACATCATCGAGTGATGAGTCCAAAGAGGGATCCACCACGGAAGACATCTATCAAATCACTTTGAACGAGCCGATAGAGAGCCAAGATTATATAAGAGATGCAGATGTTATTGAGCTAGACCTTGGTATGCCTGATGAGTCGCGACCAATTAAATTAGGTTCTATGCTCAGCACAGCAGAAAGGGAGGACTATGTGTCCTTGATTCAGGAATTCCGCGATATCTTTGCCTGGAGTTATGATGAGCTGAGAGGCATTCCTCCTAGTCTTGCTGTTCATACAATTCCGTTGAAAGAGGGCAGTCGTCCTGTATGACAGAAAGTAAGGCGTATGCCTTTCGAACTGAGGGACGGGCTGTTTGAAGAGTTACAGAAGCTTCGGAAAGCAGGTTTGATTTTTCCTGTGCAACACACGGAATGGTGCTCGCCAGTTGTGATCAGAAAGAAGAATAATAATCAACTCCGATTATGTGTAGACTTTAGAGAGCTGAATAAGCAGACAGTTAAGGACTTCTACCCGTTGCCATTTATTGACCAGATCTTGGATCAATTAGCGGATAGGGAGATATATTCGTTTATGGATTGCTTTGCAGGATATAACCAGATGGCAATTGCAGAAGAGGACAAGTTGAAAACAACTTTTATTCCTGTATTCGGTACTTTTGCGTACCATGTGATGGCCTTTGGTTTATGCAATGCGCCTGGTTCGTGGCAACGAACAGCAGATAAGACATTCGGTGACATATCCCCTGAAGAGTTGAAGGTGTCTATTGATGACTTAGGGGCCGCCACCGTGAGAGGAAGGCAGTTGATCATTTTAAGAAAATGTTTTGAGCGCTGTAGGCAATTTTGCATCGCCCTAAACCCACGGAAGTGTGTTTTTGGAGTACCTTATGGGCTATTGCTGGGTCATGTGGTCAGTTCAGTGGGAATTGCGACAGACCCCGAGAAGGTCAAAGTTATAGTTGCCATGGGTCCACCACGCACTCCGAAAGAAGTTCATAACTTTCTGTCTTCGGTTGGTTATTACCGTAGATTCATCAACGCCTTGGCAGAAGGAACGTTGCCGCTTACAAATTTATTGTCCTTTAGCTGTTTGTTTGAATGGGGTGACCCTTGTAAGGTAGCATTCAAGGATGTGAAACAAGAGCTAGCAAGAGCGCCCGTTTTAAAAGCACCTAAAAGAGGTGAGGTGTTCTATATATTCTCAGCGGCCACCATGTATAGTATCTGCTGTTTAGCCCAAATTTGGGAAGAGAAGTGGTACCACCCGATTGCTTTTGCTAGCTGGAAGCTGGGGGTATCCGAGATCAATTATACCTACATGGAGAAGTTGTGTCTAGCGATGGTCTTTGGGACCAAGAAATTCAGGCATTATATTCTCTATGAGAAAGTCGTGCTTTATACAAAGGCGGAGGGGCTTCGATTATTGATGAATAAGCTACAGCCGCCTGATCGTCTAGCGAAGTGGTTAATCACTTTGCAGGAATTTGATTATGAAATCAGGAGTAAGCCACCAAGGTTGCAAGGCATAGTGGAATGTCTTGTGGACTTTGGGGAGCCGAAAGAATCTGTGATGGCTGAAGGTAGTGACATGGAGTTGTTATTTAAAATAGATACGGCATCTATTCCCTCCTGGTATGCTGCAATAACGCATTATTTATCGACGGGAGAGGCGGGATCCGAATTATCTAAAGCTGAGAGAAGGAAAATTAAGCAGCAAGCGTTAAAGTTTGCCTTAATCGCAGGTACATTATATCGGCAAGGGGTTGATGACATCTATCGCCGATGTGTGATGCCTGACGAGGTGCCATTCATTTTGGAAGAGTGCCATGATTCTGCTTGTGGCGGCCATTTTGCTAGACGGCTTACAGCACAAAAGGCTTTAAGAGCAGGTTATTGGTGGCCTGCCATCTTCCAGGATGCATTTGCGTATGTTAAGAGATGCGATATTTGTCAACGACATGATAGTCGAGAGAATAGGAAACGACCACTCAACCCTATTATGGCGATACTTCCATTTGAGAAGTGGGGAATAGACTTTGTGGGTCCTATTACTCCGTCGTCGACTGCGCAAAAGAGGTATATCATTGTAGCAACTGACCACTTCACAAAGTGGTCAGAAGCACGTGCAACAAGGAAAGATGATGCTAAAGAAACTGCTAGTTTCCTTTTAGAGTAGATAATATGCCGTTTTGGTCCGCCGAAAGAATTAGTGTCGGACCATGGAACCCATTTCCTGAATAAGGTGATCAAAAGTTTGACAGAGACTTGGCAAATCAAGCACAACAAGACAACCCCATATAACCCGCAAGCCAATGGGCAAGTTGAAAGCACCAACAAGCAGCTTGTGGGCATCATGTCCAAAATTGTGTCGGAAAAGAAACGGGATTGGGATAAAAAGTTATATGTAGCAGTGTGGGCCTATAATACGACTTTCAAACGAGCCACTGGCCATTCCCCGTTCAAGTTAGTATATGGGGAGGAGTGTGTCTTGCCTTTAGAGATTGAGCTGCCGACTATTCGGTTTGCCATCAATCATTCTTTGAGTGATGAAGATGCACTTTTTGAGCACTTGACGACACTGGCACATTTAGATGAGCTTAAGCTGCAGAGCTTATTGCACCAAGAAGTGGCAAAGCGCCGAATGAAGTAGCTACACGACCTCAAAGCCAAGAAATACACCTTTAAGAAAAAACAACTTGTTCTGTATTATGACGCACGACGTGAATTATTTTCAGGCAAGTTAGAGCCCAAATGGGACGGGCCCTATAGGATCGTTAGAATAGGAAAGAATAAATCCACAGTCTTGTTAGCTGACCTTGAGGGGATAGAATTTAAAAATAAGGTTAATCTTAATATGATTAAACCTTACTACTTCTGATTGCACTAATACTATGACTGCCTTGCAGGTCTAGGCGAGATCGATCAAACATCTGCAAGGAAATCATGATAGAGGTAGATGGGTCGTCTGATCCCTTATTTAGAACACCCATATTTAGAACTGAGGTATCATCAGGGAAAGCTCATTTGGTGGAGCAAAGGATATAAGGTGACTGAGCAAGAAGGCGGGACATTTATTTGGGAGATCAAGGTCTTCTGCCATCACTGCCTACAAATTTTGAGGAGCATCCCTGTTGAATTCAATGATGATGGAGGGATGGAGCCTACAGTCCACTCGTTGAATATGCTGAATTTTGATTACCATAATTACGAGTAGAGTTCAGGATGGCGGGATATGTAAACCCTTTATGGACGTATACCTTGTACTTTGATGGGGCGTCCAGGGGTGCATGCAAAAAAGGAAGTGTAGGAGTTGTCGTCCGAGACCCCCGACGACGCATTGTCATGAAGTTAGCTAATTATCTCGGGGTGAATTTTACCAATAATATGGCAGAATACAAAACCTTGATTATGGGTTTGAACATTGCAAAGAAGGGTGGTATCCGCCAGTTATTGGTGAAAGGGGACTCTCAGTTGGTTTTAAATCAACTCAATGGGACGTACATGGTACGAAACCCCATCCTTTGCATGTACCATCATACTGCCATAGCCCTGCTAGACAAATTTGATAGAGTGTCTTTTAAGCTGATTCCACGAGACTGGAATCAGATTGCCCATTCTTTGGCTAATTTTGCGTATGAAGAAGACCTCTTCTTTAATTGTGGCCCTTGTCCCGATATATCTATTGATGGTGAGACAGGACCTGGTCGTTTGTGGGGTATGCTTTCTGAACATGCCCTCTTTGGCAGACGATGGTTGATCTGGGTGATGCAGAGGGTAACCGAGACTCATCTGCCTTTATTATATTGGACCCACAGACTGATTAGACGACATGTGATGCGAACACCTCTTGCAATATACGCAGGAGGGATGGGTCATAATCTAATGCACCTAGTTTAGGGCTTCGAGCCTCTGTTCCCCTGGGAATGATCTGCTTTGATGTCTATCATAGCTGTTTCCATGAGGATGTTATGAGTAGTATTGTTTGATTTCATTAGGCCAAGAGGGCCATTTCCCTGTCTAGTGCGGGTGCGTTTAATGGGGTTTTTGTTTTAAGTATTGTGCTGGACAGGTTTCGTGATTCGTGGAATTTGGTGGAGGCTGGAGGAGCCTTTGCTGCGATGGAAGCTTCTTGTGGCCAATCCAGGTGATATCTCTCCTTTACGAGTACCTTTCTTTCCTGTTATATGTGTATTTGTACTTGTCGAGGGGGTATATTTTTGTTGGGGGGATCGGCAACCAAGGCATGAAGTCCCAGGTTTAGGCTAAGTATGTTTGAGGGAGGTCGGAGTAGTCATTGCCTCCTGTAAAGACATTGTCAGGCATCGAAAGACCTATTTTAGAAGGAAGTCTTAGTGGCCCTATTCTGCTAGCCTGCAAGGCAGCCGTTCTAGGAGTTCTTGTTAGTAGTGAGGTAGTTAGAGAAGCCTGCCAGAAGATAATAATAATGATGCTAAGAAACCCTGAACATCCTGAAAGATGAATATAAATACGAAGGTATGTAAAAAGGGGTTCTAACCCCTATCAAAGAAAAGAAAAGGAATGAAAATGAATAGGCAGTTGATCATCGCCTTGCGAAGGCCTGGTAGGTTCCTGTGGACGATTCAGAACCAGGGCCGATACCTTGTCTTCCTAGGGGTGGCTTCTTGCTAACAAAAAAATGAAATGACAAAACAAGGAAGGTTGGAGCAAAAATAAAAGTGAGCATTAGAAAAGGATTAAGTGTCGCCTTGCGAGGGCTTGGTAGGTTCTTGGGTGCCGAGACAGGTCCTGAGGCCGATGCCCTGTTCTCCTTGGGTCACTATGCTCAGCTCCCTCCTTTTTACATGCCCAAGTATGTTGATACAATAAAAACTATAAAAGAAAATACTCCTTGATCAGGCTATAGGAGTCCTCGCCTTGTAGGAGCTCCTAGTTGTGTTGTCTTTAGTTGGTAAGTAGTTCAGACTACCACTTAGGGCAACCTCTTTGATAGGTTTTTTAGTTTGGCTGTGTTGGAGCAGTTGGTTAGCGACTCGCTTCGGATCTTCTATTAGATGACGCTAGGCCTGCTCCTTGTAGATGTCATGCCTTGGTTCTGTCAGGGCTAGGGGGAGCATTGTGCTGAGTTTTATTATATATTTATTTTGTATCAGTTTGATGCTTCTTTGGTTGTTTATGTGCAGATATGTTCGTGGATTCGACGGGCTGAGTCGCCCTATCCCGTGGTCGCCAATCAGTGGTGCGCAGATCGGTCGCAGATAGCTCACGTGGTGAATTCCCAAAGGTCCCCAAGAACAAAGTACTCTACTTTTTAGCACAAAAACCAATGTAAAAGCAAGCACGACATGAGACAAGAGACAAATTGGGTTCAATCTCCCCCATGCCTTGTGTGAGCGCTTCACAAAGCATGTATTTAATGTATGTTTCCAATCTTTATGCTCAAGAATAGCCCAATTACAAAAATATACAAGCTTTTAGCTTTTGAGTTTGCTTTCTACCAAAAATAGGAAAATAAAGCTAATGGACGGTGCCCATAGAGTCTGGCACGCCCAATCTCAATGTCCAAATAGAAATAACATATCCAGGCGCATAAGCGCATACAAAATAATAATAAATAATCGATGTCTCTATAGACATAACAAAATATAGGCGTGGCGCCTATCAAAATATAGTCCAAAGGTCGAAAAACCCGCTAGACTCCAATGCTTTCCTCCGCCACTGCTACTATCTCTACACATCAACTGAAGCATTCACAATCGTTAGTAAAATAACACAATTAAACCGACAAAAGTGAATACCTAGCAGTCTTCAGCTACATAAATAAATCAACTGGTTAGAAATAAATCCTAACCTTAATTTATTACGAGTGCGCACTCTAAACTCATAAACGTTTATTAATTTAATATGCATTTTGCGGAATCACCCGCTATGGAATCACCCATGTACACACTAAATTAATGAAACGCCCGAAAAGGACAGGCGTCCCCATCAACTTCTCGCACAAAGAATCCTCTTTGCGTATGAGCCCCGGTCATCTAAGTTTACGGAATCCACCGTAAAACCTCACGGAATCCACCGTGGAATATGCCTCCTGGCATCAATCAGAGCGGAATTTTGGTGCCGGGAAGTGCTTAAAAATAGCTAAAAATTATGAATATCAAGGGAAAAATATTCATCGTCAAAGGCGGTGGCTCGATCCAGGACGATTTTAAGCACCAAAGTGCTTTAGAGGTGCCCGAGCGACACTTGTTGATTTTTCATAATTTTTCAGACAGTCGGGTTGACACAAGCTACTGGCCAATGCAGGATGCCAAGCCGGACGCCCAGGATTTTTCAGAGCTCAATTCCGAGTCCGGACGGGGAAATGGCCAACAAACTGGTCAAGATGCGAAGAGGTGGACATTAGAGTGGCCAAAGTGGGCATGACCTTTGGGAGCCCAATTTTAAATGTCACATGAAAGAAAGGTGGAAGAGGAGATGAAGAAATCGTGGGAAGAGAGCACGCAGGATGGCACCGAAAAATGCGCCAAGAAGATGGAGAGGGAGGAGGCAGCCTGCAAACAACCTACCTGAGTGATCATTGCCCTTGCTTCCCTCCTGAATGCTGACTCTATCGCCACCCTTCGCCCGTCAATTGATGGCCTGTATGCTGAGATAGAAATCTAGTCTTTCTCTCTCCTCCCTCTCTCTCTTCTAAGGGGGAGTTCATG
This sequence comes from Lygodium microphyllum, assembly GCF_053477565.2. Taxonomy (NCBI): domain Eukaryota; kingdom Viridiplantae; phylum Streptophyta; class Polypodiopsida; order Schizaeales; family Lygodiaceae; genus Lygodium; species Lygodium microphyllum. The sequence goes on along the minus strand of NC_141162.1, from coordinate 39,143,680 downwards.
TGGGAAGAGAAAAGAAGAAGAAAGAATGGTGGAGGCTTGTCCGGCATCGATCGGATTGCTCCACGGGCTGGAAATGGTGACTTGTGATCGTCATGAGCATGAAGTGCTGCTGATTTTCAGATTTGCAACCATGGACATGAAACCCGAAACACGCAAATAAGCGGTAATTCAATTTTTTTCAAAGGAAATTTAATATTTCATGGCTTTTGATTGATAAAATGTTGTTCATGTGGGCTAAAAATTGTTTATGTTGCTGTTTTCCATGAGTACTTGTTGATCATAATCAGAAAATTAGAAAAACATGCATCTTGTGACTCAAAATAAAACACTAAAACACGTAAAATATGGAAAATCAAGGGAAAATGATGGTTTTGAGCATAAAAATGGAAGAATAAATAGGAACACCAACTAAATTTTCATTTTTTCTATAAGAAGGAACTAAGGGCCACAGCCCATAACCTATTTTGAAATTTCAGTAATAAAATAATGTAGAAAATAAGGAAAAGTACAAGGAAAATAGAGAAAAATCACTAAACATAGGGAAAAAATGCATTTTGGGTGCGGAAAATTAATGAAAAATTAAGAACAATGTTTGTGAATGTTTGTGGGGACTGAAGCATGAGGATTTGCCTCAGTTCAACCCCACCTTTGTGTTCTAGTGCATTTTTTTCTGCTTTTTACACATAAAATGATAGCAAAATGCCCTATAAATCTATACAACAATGCAACATTTGATCGATGGGAGGGTAGAGTGGTTAAAATGTGTCTCAATGTGGAGTAAAATGATGAAAAGATTACTGGATTTTGTTTGCATGCCATATAGGTTGGTGAATAATTATAGAATGAGAACCTAGTAGCACGAGGGTTTCCTCGGTGCTAGGTTCGTGTAACGCCGCATAAGAACGGTAGTTGAAAATCATTGAAATGATGTTTTCCACATGTGCACAATATTCATTTTATAATTGTTTGAGCACTTAGCATCCACAATATGCATAAATCATGGAAATATTTAAAGGTATCAGAAATCATGGATGCACAGCAATTGCTTTCATTAGGACCTTGACCCACGTTGAGTGAGAGACAGGACACCCTAAGCTGTAGGCTAGGCGTTGGGTCTAAGGGAAAGTAAAGTGAGGAAGCATGGTATATCTCCTGGAAATACGCGAATCATAAAAGAGAGAAGTTTGTGTGCGTATGTTATATATGTTTAGCGACACATCGAGGGGCCAATCCCCAAGGTGTAGGACAGTCGCAGAGGGGTGGCGGCATTCAGTCATTGGAGGACCCCCTATGTATGTGCTTCGTGCCATTAGGCAATGTGTAAGGGACTCCCTCTGAGGAGTAGGGGGTGAGAGAAGATTGGACTACAAACGACGTAATACAAATGCAAGATGTCTAGGAAGGCAATGTATGTGTCATCAACGCTCTTGGCCGCGAGGCCGTGGGGTTGTTGAGCGCGTGAGATAGAGGTCCGGCTAGTGCATGAGCCAGTGCCGGCCCGTTCTAGGTTCCATCAAAGGGGCTACAACTAGATCCCAAATTTGGTGATGGGACAACCCTTACTTAGACTCAACTCTGCACAAAGATGTGAAAGTCCATCTCAAGATGTTGAAATGGCTCGAAGACCTCAAATTGATAGGACTTTATAAGTATGATACTCTTCAAAATGATAAGGAAAAATATATAGATGTGAAAATGTAACGTGCCCACCCCTCAAATTGCAGGACACATCTTAGCAGCCCATCAAGAGATCAATCTAGAAGATGCCGTCCGGCACTCCCAAGGAATGACACGGGGTTTGCCAACTAGGGTCTCTCGAGTCTGCCTCGCAACGGAACTTATCCGGCCATTCCCACTAGGATCGACCTGAAGTCTGGGTTCCTAGCAGTCAAGTCTTCCTAACAGCCTTCTAACATCGGTCGACAGCTGCTCCACTTTGCGTAGATACAACTAGACCCAAGCAGACTCATACCACACTTGGTTCAAAGAGAATGGGAAACGAGAGGGAGGTATCGCTCGACCTCTCTGCCCGTAGGACATAGTCCCATTCCAGTCCCCTAAAACGGTATGAATTAGGGTTCCAACTTACAAGTTCTAAGGTCCTTGTCTAACTAACGTTTGCATCAAATAAATTCCATTGAGGAAAGCTCTGAGCTAACCGAGACCACCCTACCATAGGATGGACCCAATGGTCACATCCACCACGCTTCCCTCGAGGGTTGTTTTAGTTATCTAATTACCTACCACATTATATTTGATACATAAAAGCAGTTTCCTTAATTAACCTGTTAATCACAGATTCCTTTACGTAATTTAGGGCACTGACATGAAGACAAGATAAAACAAGATCAAACACTTCCTTAACTTATCTTCAAATTAATGTTTGTCTCCCGCCCATACAGGAGAATTAAGTGTCCCTTTCTGCCTCCGCAGAAAAATCCTTTCGTTTCCCGGTAATAAAAAACCCGAAGGCATATCCTACCAAGATTCTGCTTTGTAACTAGTATCAAGGCCTCAATATCCCATCTCGAGTCATGTAGAACTCTTGTGTAGGGTCTGGAGGCATTGGGATTTATGGCCAGATCCCCCTGGCACCCAAATGTCCTCCTACGCCAAGTAATTTCCACTGAGAGACCTCTTGCAACGAGTTCGGTCCACATTCCCGACGCAGATTCATAACCCCCTTGGTTAGGGTTTGGCAGTTGGCAGGGGTAACTAGCGCCATCCTTCCTTAATTATCCCTTTAGGAAATCATCCACAGCTGAAGCAACCAGCCTAATAACATTTACTGGGGAAAACATCCCTTTTGTTCCCATGGCAATTTATCCTTACAGTTCCCGCCATGAAAATATAATCACTTGGATATTCATCCAAAACCACAATCAATCCTTAAGTATCCTTTCGAAAACAATTAAGCTAAAACAACCAGTCTAACATCGTTTAATTAGGAAAACATCCTTTTTGTTCCCATGGCAATCAGTCATCACAGACTCGGCCATGAAATCATCAATCACAACAACTTGGATTAGCATCCAAAACCACATCAAGCAATCACCTTGCTTATGATCCACCTATCCTTAGTAAGATTCTGTCCTCTTACCAACACAACCAGTATATATTCACTTGGAGATACCCTTTTCAAACAACCAAGCATAACTTGGGTCAACAATCCTTTTAGAGTTAGGTCACCAACTTCTATTAAGCTAGGAACATATCTATTTGCGATAGTCTACAGCAAGATTGATAAATCAATTCGCAGGCAATTATACTTATTCCTAATGCACCAAATCTCATGTGACTTGCGTATATGGAAGTCTAGGTTTCTATCCATCGGTGCAATTGCATCCTATGAACGGAAACTAACATTTCATATGTTTAATTTTTATGCATATGCAAATCGTGATTTTTATTGGTTAATTTAGGCATTGCTCTATGCAAAGGTTTATCATTTTATGTAAAAATTTATGAAAACCTTATCATTTCATGTGCGTCAATCCATGCAAAATCCATTCTATTTGTCCACTTGACTCTCAAGCAATCATCACGTATTTGCAATATTTCGTGCAACAATATTTCATGTACTAGGCCACTCAATATTTCATGCAACTCAAGCACTTGACTTTTCATAATCATGCACTTTAAGTATGGAGGAAAAACGATGAACAATAAGCAATAAGAATAGCGGGAGGGTTAGAGGACACCATTTTTCGAGGGGGTGGTCAATGTCATCTTGCTAAGTGTCACGATCCATCCACGGACTTCCAGTCTCAAGCGTTCGCGTAACCCTGAGTGTCCTTGATTTCTTGATGGCCGCAAACAAGTCTTCGTGCTTGGCCTTCTAATTTCTCTTCAAGTTCTCTTCTTTCTCATCTTCTTCTCTCTCTCCACGACTGCTACTACATCCCAGGATAGTATATCTCCCTACATCTATTACATATACACATCGCACCATTTTATCACAGCCGACAGTTGTTCCCCTATCACAGCCGACATTTGTTCCCCTTTTGTAGCCATTATCTGGAGTACCAGAGCTACATACGCACATACACATACACGACACTTATCACACTCACAGCACCGTATTTTCAGTTTCTAGTTTTTAGCTTTTCATTCAGCACTTTTATTTTGGATAGCTGGACCTCATCAGTTGTATCACAGTTTGTCTCATAGGCCAGTTTTGGTCTTTAGAAGACGTTAATATAACTTTCTTTCTTTCTTTCTTTCTCCCTCTTCTTCTCCTTCTTCTTCTCCTTCTCTCTCTCCCTTCCTCTTCTTCTTCTTCTTCTACCCTTCTTGTCCTTCCCTTTCTCTCCTCTTCTTCTTCTTCTTCCTCTTCTTCTTCTCTCTTCTCCTTCTCTCTCTCCCTCTTCTTCTTCTTTTCTTCTCTCCTTCTCCTACTCTCTCTCTTCTTCTTCTTCTTCTTCTTCTTCTTCTTCTTCTTCTTCTTCTTCTTCTTCTTCTTCTTCTTCTTCTTCTTCTTCTCTCCCTCTTCTTCTTCTTTTCTTCTCTCCTTCTCCTACTCTCTCTCTCCCTCTTCTTCTTCTTCTTCTTCTCTTCTTCTTCTCTTCTTCTTCTCCTTCTCTCTCTCTCTCTCCTTCTCTTCTTCTCTCTCTCTCTCTCCTCTTCCTTTCCTTCTTCTTCTCCTTCTCTCTCTCTCCCTCTTCTTCTTCTTCCCTCTCTCCCTTCGCTGAGCACAGGGGGGGGTTCTCCATTCACGGTCGGGAGGGGGGGAGGGGGGGGTTTTCTCTATCGGAAGCCTACGAGGGGGCGTTGTTGCAGTCCGCAATGGAGGGGGGCGTTGTACCACTGTGGGAGGAGGGGGGCCGCTGCTTGCTGCCGTCATAGTGGGGGGAGCTTGTTGCTGCCCAAGCCAAGGAGAAGGAGCCACCTTAAAAAAATTTTAAGAATTTTGAAGGGGGATTCTCATGGGGAGGATAGTACAGGGGTCACCGGGGGGGGCGAGGGGGGGGGGACATTACAAAAAATTATAATGAGAAATAAATGGGTGTATGACCAATATGCAAAGGCTGTTTCTCTCAATAGGATCGCCCTTACTAAGAGTGTAAAGTCAAAACAATTATGAGCTTTCAAAGTATCCCAACCTCCCAAAATCTTATCGATTCCTAGAGACAAAGGCCAACAAGCCACCTCGTTTTGTAACAAAGAAGTTACAAAGATAATCAGGGTTGCCAACTAGTGCGAATTGATGAAACATATAATGAACTCCAAGAGAAGAAGTTTCTTCTCAAGCAGACACCAACATCTAGGTTTAGCGATGAAAGACCCAAGGTGGAGCAAGACACAAAAGCTTGGATTGAGGCTTTGGATGACTATGAATCAGTCCATAGCTGCTCATCTTTTTCTTATTGGCGAAGCTAAGCTTTGGTGGAAATAGTTTTGTCGAGATAAAGAGGTAACTGAAGCTTCCCAAACTTGGGAGCAAATCAAAGAAGCTGTGAAAGGATGTTATCTTCTCCCATCTTTTGAATCAATCAAGATGAATGAATTCTACAACTTACGACAATTAAACCTAAACTTGGAAGGGTACTATTCTAAGTTTGTGGAAAGTGGAAGCTCTTTGAGCGTGACCTCGCTCAGCATCTCGAGCAATGGAAGAAGCTTGATGGATTCGAGCAACGCTTCCGCATAGGTGTGGAGAGAGAGAGAGAGAGAGAGAGGCTTGACTGATTGTAGCATCATGGGCTGGATGTAATATTTTATCAATAAAGAAATGGCCTAGGGAAAGAGCACGGAGACCATGGCCACGAGGCAAAAGAGACCAACCGCAGATGCTAGGTCGAGAAGGACCAAAAGCGTCAGAGAGTGGAAGCCTCGACCACCCCAATCCACACAACAGTGATGCCACTAGCCAATTGCGACGAGTATGTCACTGAGTTGCTCTCCCAATTGGAGAAGGCTAAGGAGGAAAAGAAGATGGCTATGGCTGAGTTAGTGGTGGAAAAGGAGTCGGTAGCCACTTTCTAGCTTGAAAAAACCCGCACAATAGCCACGCAGCAACGACGGATCTTTGACCTCAAACAGGAATTAAAGGCCAAGGAGGACACGAAGGAGAGCTACAAGCAGCGGCTCGAGGATGAGAATCAAGAATTGGTGTAGATGCAGAGAGAGAGAAGAGAAGAAGAGGGAGAGAAGGTGAAGGAGAGAGGAAGAAGGAGGGAGAGAGAAGAGGAGGAAGAGGGAGAGAAGGAGAAGGAGAGAAGAAGAAGGAGAGGGAGAGAAAAGAGAAGAAGAGGGAGAGAAGGAGAAGGAGAGGGAGAGAAGAAGAGAATGAGAGGAAGAAGAGAGAGGGAGTAGAGGAAGAGAAGAAGAGAAAAGAAGAAGAAGAGAAGTAGTGAGAGAGAAGGAGAAAAAGAAGAGAAGAAGGAGAAGAAGAGAGAAAGAGGTAGAAGAGGAAGAGAGAGAGAGAGAGAGAAAGAAAGAGAGGGAGTGAGAGTTGGTGTGTAGCCTCGAGGAGTCGCGTTCATGAAGCTAGCCTTTTGGCGAAGGACCCCTATCTAATGACCCTTCCTACCCGAGCCTATCATCCTGAAATCCATCGAGGTCCGGACTGTCCAATCTCCGCGGGGCAAATGGCTCCCAAGAAGAAAGTCACGGGAAGCATAGGTGCCAAAGCTACCGTTGGTACCGGTAATGCGGGAGAGGCAAGCAAAGCAACCAACGTGACGAATGCCCCTACGATCACAAATCAAACCCAGGTTCTTTAAGCTTTGTAATCAATTACATTGTATTTCTCATGAAAGAAATAAAGGGGTTAGCTACGTGCATGGAACACGGACGAGTCTTAGGCGCTAGGTTGCATGCGGGAAATGATAGAGTATGGAGTTCGCATAAGTTTATATGCATGAAATGATAGCTTTTACACACGTAAAATGATAAGGTTTTTGCATTATTTCACATAAAATAATAGCTTTTAAACCAGTTCAGTGCATGAATAGTTATTTAGAGTTCATGCTTCGCAATCATGACTAAAAGAAACACATGAAATGATAGTTTCCATTCATAGGATGCATAGAAACCTAGACCTTCATGAGATCCGGTGCATTAGGAATAAGTATAATTTGCCTGTGAATTGTTTTATTGATCTTGCTGTGGATTATCACAAATGGATACGCTCCTAGCTTAATTGAAGCTGATGACCTAACCCTAAGTGGATTGTTGACCCAAGTTATGCTTGGTTGTTTGAAAAGGTTGTGAAACCCTTGAGCAAGTGTTTTGATACATCCAAGTTAAATTCTGGTTGTGCATGCAATGGGATTGTGATGCCTTGAAGCAAGAGGTTATGCATTCAATTGTTGTTAATGTGGTTTTGGATGTTAACCCAAGTGGGGTGTGTTTGATAATTGCATGGTCGGGTCTGAGATGACTAATTAGATAACATAATTACCCGTTATCTAATTACCCCGTTAATCATAGGTTCCTTTTATGTGTCAACATAATGTGGGTTGTTTTAGTTATGATTATAGATATCTAATTACCCGTTAATCATAGATATCTAATTACCACGCTTCTTTTATGTGTCAACATAATGTGGTAGGTAATTAGATAACTAAAACAACCCCCGAGGGAAGCGTGGTGGATGTGACCAATGGGTCTATCCTACAGAAGGGTGATCTTGGTTAGCCGAGAGCTTTCCTCAAAGGAAATGTTAACAAGAAATGTTAGAAAAAAGTCGGTCTATAACCTTAGACAATGTTGGCTAGGAACCCGGACTTCAGGTCGATCCTAGTGGGAATGGCCAGATAAGTTCCGTTGCGGGACAGACTCGAGAGACCCTAGTTGGCAAACCCCATGTCATTCCTTGGGAGTGTCGGGCAGCGTCTTCTAGATATATCTCTCGACGGACTGCTAAGATGTGTTCCATGATTTGAGGAGCGGGCACATTACACCCTTGTTGTGACTCGACACTCCACTGTGTCAAGACTGTGAGTTATTTTTTATGTCCAAGTTTTGCCTAGAATCCTTGTTACATAATCCTCTAATGTATTTTTTATGACATGCGTGCTTTTGGTACGTCTCAAACCCTTATATTCCTTGAACATGTGTGCAAAAATTGCAATCAGTATGAACCATCTTAGATGTACATTCTTTGAGCCGGTGCTTGGCTTCATAGAATTCAATGTCTGCTAAAATTTTTGTGCTACACATGTGCAAAATGTCGCTACTACACAATGGCCATTCTATGCTATTGAGATTGATATGTGCATATACTCAAGGGTTCCATATTCTCGACTTCCCTTGGGTAATATGTACTTGGAGTCATAGAAAAAAACAAGGTCCTTTGCGAGTTGCTTAGTTGTATGCCCCTCAAAGAGCAATCTACCAATTTCGAGGTGGTAACCAGTGAAACTCTCAACATTTTGCCACTCACAACAATCCAAAGGGTATACTTCTGTAAATACAAGACAAGTTGTTACATAGGTATCATGAAAGTTCTCATTCTCAATGAGTTGCAAATACTTACTATTTGCAATGTTTCATTGAAAGGGCAGAGTGGGCGCAATGTGTATTTGTTTTTGCATGAATACATGTTATACAAATACCTCTGTTACAAGATGAGAATCAACATTCCTTTGTCTAAGAGCTAAAATTTTACCCTTCCAGTGCCTTGATACATCTACAATTGCATATGCTTTCACCCTGAAAGCTCCCTCCATACTTGGACGCATATATACCCAAGACGAGAAATGATATGTATCAGTGATCCAATTCCTTTCTTCATCTTTTCTGTTACGTACTTCTATCGAGAGAATGCTTGTTCTTCTCTCAGGCATTATAACCTACGCATTAGATGTAAAGAAGTATGTATTAACCCCTAAATAATAAGCATTTTAAGTCTATCCAGTAATCACCAATATGCCATACAATTCAACATGGCATTAAGAGATGTTTACACTTTTGTAAATAGACATAAACATCCATATCGAAATGCATGTGGATATATATATCAACACAAAGTATAGATTTAATTTCAAGACATCACTTTAATCATACCATTTACATGAAATATAATGAAAAGAATAGCACAAGAATACTTAGAGAATTTTTCCAAAATAAATTTTATTATAATGAAGAGGAATCTGATTTGACTCAATATATTGTATGAAATGTGAGTATAATAGAGTAGTTGTTACAAGAATAGCAGCCACATGGCATGCAAATCTTAATAGGCACATTAGATTGACACCTGAGATATTCTAAGACTCAACACATTGTGTGCTATATGGATGATATGATACAAGAGTTTCATGGATCATTGCCAATTGGCATGGAGATCCAAATGGACACATAGGACCAATAAAGCAAATGATTTTTGAACCATCGACTTCCAGCAGATCCATATCATCCAACACAAAGGAATCACTCACCACATCAAAATAGTTGATGGAGAATTATATGCTTCACCTAAACCTTGTACAATACTTTCATGAATCCCTTTTAACAAAAATACTTGCATGAATCCCTTTTAGTAAAAAATATCTAGATAACTGCATGAATAGAAGTAATACAAAACATGGCCAATTTACCTATAAGCCAATTTGCTAAAGATAAGATTGAATCATTGCTAATCAAAACCCATTGCAAATTATGGACATAAGAAAACATCAATCCCATCAAATATAAAAGTCACTAGTTAAATGAATAAATTTTGGCACCACAAAATATGGTAGATTTAGCTGTAAATTGAGCTACAAAATCTCTGCTCTACCTTGTGTTAAGTACTGCAACAGCAATTGATCCTTAAGTTGGAACTAGCATCAAACCCTATTGTAAAGATAGTAGAAAAGGGATAATGTAGAGAGGAAGAAAGAGAGAGTTTGTGTGAGTACATGGGAGAGAGAAAGAAATGAACACCTATCCAGTCTTTCCCAAATTGATCTCTGCAAAATACAATTTTGCAATAGTTAGTATTTACATGAAGGTGTACTGAAAAAACAGTAGAAAAGAGGAAACATAGACATAGAAAGAGAGAGGGAGAGAGAGATAAGCACTTATGCAATGTCACCCAAAATGATCTCTGCAACAAAACAACAACAAGGGTTAGAACTAACATTGTGTTGTATTGAAAAGATATCAGCAAAAAAAAAAATCAAACACGGAGAGAGATTAACACCTTTGCCTCTTGCTCCAAATAAACTCTGCAAGAAAATAACAATTAGAACCAACATCAAATTCTATTGAAAACACAACATAAAAGAGAAACAACACATAGAGAGAGGGGAAAGAAAGGAGAGAGAGATGAGCACCTCTATCTCCTGTCCCAAACAATCTCTGCAATAAAACAACAACAACAGTAAGAAACGACATCAAACCCTATTTAAAAAATAGCAAACAGGAGAAAATGCAAGAAAATGCAAAGAGAGATGGGCACCTATGTTTTGCCCAAAATCTGGAGCTGTGTGGAGAAGAAAGTGCAGAGGTAAGCAGAATGCTCAAAACCCTAATTACTCTCAGCAGGGAGGTTCAATGGAGACCAAAATTCACGAGTATAGAGAAGAGAGGGAAAGTGGTATGTTGCTCAACTTTTGTGTCAAACTGATTTCGTGAGAGGGAAAAAAATCAAAATTGAAAATTCTCCAAAAAAGGGGGGGAAATACGAGGTGAGAGAAACTCAAATTGTGTATACTATTCATTCTCTTTTTTTAATCCCCCACTACCCCTTTTTCAATAGAAAACCCAAGATTTGGAGAGAGAAGGTTCACCCTCCATGGATATCAACATCTAGCCTTCCTATTGAACAATCCAAAAGGCCCACATCTTAAACTATATTATTTTTAAGGGCCCATTTGTGAGTTCATTTTTTTCCTAATGCCTTCCCCCCCTCCAATCAGTCCCTCCACTTCGAGTGGACCTCTAGTTTCAATTGTTCAAGCCCCTATAGTAGCAGCGAATCCAGTTGTTACCATGGCGGCATAACCTATTGCCATACTTGTTAGAATGGTGGATTTGCCAGCTTTAGGTTTTCCCCTATCCATCTTCAATGGGTTAGTGGAGGAGGATGCAGAACTGCACATTAATGAGTTCCAAAAGTTTATGTTCAATTGTTGCATCTAGGATGAAGGACATCTAATTATGTTCTTTAATATGACTCTCAAAGGAAGAGCTACCATATGGTATCACGGCCTAAAGGCGAGAACCATAACTACCATTGATTTATTTTTTGAAGCCTTTCGAAGGGATTTTTCCCCTGAAAGGGGTGGTCAATATTGGCTATGTGTATTAAATGTGACACGTCAAGAGCCACATGAGGATATCCAAGCATATGCTAAGAAGTTGAAAGAGGTCTTTTGCAAATTGCAAGCCTCTATTCCTATCCCAACAACTATCCAATTGCAATATTTCTTGCATGGTCTAAATTTCAATATTCATGTGTAGTTGAGTAGCGTCACTTTGCTAGATGTAGACACTGCCATTAGACGAGCACAAGAAGTAGAATCCCGATTACAAGCAGCTTATGTCTCTCGAACCAATCTTAATATGGGTTTGGTTTCGAGAAATAATGTGGCATTGACCAATGGCAATGGAAGTCAAGGGATAGCAATGACTAACCCGATTATGAGAGGAAGCATGACGGAAGCATGGCCCAAAGTGTTTCTTTATTGCTAGCTCCTCCCATAATGACTATGCCTATGGCTAGTCAACTGGCTGCTCCACCGAATGTTGGAGGCCAAGCATCAAACCCTAACATTGTTCCACTGAGTCAACAACAATCAATGCCCAATCAAATTATTAGGCCGATGGAATGACAGATAGATGATCAAGGCTATGAGTCGAGTGCCTCGAATGTCCTTAGCGAAGTTAAGGATATGATGAAGCACTACACTGACATGATTTTCAAACAATATAGACAAGTAGGCGTTAATGTTAATTTCCTTAAAAAACAACAAAATCAGATAGGGAATCAACACCTTGAAGAGGGTGGCCCATTGAGATTTAGTTGTAAATGGTGTGGTGGCCAACACTACCCTCGAAATTTTCCAAATGTCAAATACGATATTTGTGGGAAGTCTAGTTGTTTGGTTGCCACCTATTGGAGTAAGATTAGCTCTCTCCAGCAAGGTAGTAGACAGCCAAGTCTTGTTAACCACTGCGTGCAAGGGAACAACCCTCAGTAGGATGATGGACCAAAGCAAATCCTTCAAAGAGCCAATGCGATTGTAGAGGAGCTACTTGGTGGCAATGGAGCCAGCCTTATTGAGGCTATGTGAGTCAATGGGAATGAAGGCTCTAGTCTACGAGCTATCACAAGAGGTCAAAAGGGTAAAGAAGGTGACAAGGGCAATGTAAATCCTATCGACAGAAACCCTAAGCAATATGATAAAGGGATGCAAGTTCTTAACCCTGACAAGGAGGGCAGACCCCTAAAACCCATAGAAATTAAAGCCGACACCAAGAAGGATAAGGAGTTGCCAAGGAGGAAGGAAAAAGCTAAGAAGGAAGCGGCAAAGCCGATTCAATGACTAAAGGAGAGAATGGTTTGGCATGAGAAGAGAGCTCTAGCACATTATCATGAATTCAATTTGGCAAGTCTCTTTGTGAAGTTACACCAGATGTGAATCTTTTGTAGATGATCAAGCTGTCTCCCAGAGTATGCAAAGAATTCAAAAAGATCCTATGTACTTGGTATATCATAGAACATTTGGGTATAGCACGAGTAGGAGATGATTGGTTTGAGCATGTTGAAAAGCATTGCCCAAGGGTTGCAGCCTATGTTGATGGAATACTACTGGATCATGCCATCGTAAATACGGGATCCTCTATAAACATCATAAGTTCAAAATTGATGGAGAGACTAGGTCTCGCAATTCAAAAGGATGCCTCCACGATTCTTAGAATGGTTGGTGATAGTCTAAGGCATCCTGAAGGTTTGCATCACTAAGGTTCACATCACTCTTGCAAATGCAGAATGCCTTCTGGACTTTAGGGTGATTAGATTCACAGGGCATCCTAGCTATCAAGTGTTGCTAGGTAGACCCTGGATCTTGCAAGCAGACTATCAAGTAGATATACCAGTCGGTCGACTAATATTTGGTAGAGGTGCCCAACTGATATCAAGTAGATATACCAGCCGATCAACTGATATTTGGTAGAGGTGCCTGGCGCATCATAGTTGATGCTTATCTTGAGTCTCCTCAAAGCGAGAGAGCTCCTCTATCCTCTACGGAATTAGAGGCATTGGAAGATATATCTGCTAGTGAGATGTCATCGAGTGATGAATCCAAAGAAGGATCCACTACAAAAGACATCTATCAAATAACATTGAATGAGCCAATAGAGCCTCAAGATCGAATAAGAGACGTGGACGTTATTGAGCTAGACCTTGGTACACCAAATGATTTGCGGCCAATTAAATTAGGTTCCATGCTCAGTTTAGAAGAATGAGGGGACTATATGTCCCTGATTCAAGAGTTCCACGATATCTTCACTTGGAGTTATGATAAACTTAGAGGCATTCCTCCTAGCCTGTGGCTATGCATACCATCCCTATAAAGGAAGGGAGTCGCCCTGTACGTCAAAAAGTAAGGCATATGCCTTTTGAACTAAGGGACAGGTTGTTCGAGGAGCTACAGAAGTTGCAAAAAGTGGGTTTGATTTTCCTTGTCCGGCATACTGAATGGTGTTCACCAGTTGTGATCAAGAAGAAGAAAAATAATCAAATTCAACTTTGTGTGAACTTTAGAGAGCTAAATAAGCAGATAGTTAAGGACTACTTCTCGTTGCCCTTTATTGACCAAATTTTGGATCAACTAGAGTGAGTAGGAAAATATATTCGTTTTATGGATTGTTTTGTGGGTTCGGTACCTTTGGATACCATGTGATGGCATTTGGTCAATGCAATGAACAGCAGACAAGACCTTTGGTGACATCCCCCTAGAGGACTTGAAAGTATTTATTGATGACTTGGGGGCAGCCACCATAAGAGAAAGGTAGTTGATCATTTTGCGGAAGTGTTTAGAGCATTGCAGACAATTTTGCATAGCTCTTAACCCATGAAAGTGCGTCTTTGGAGTGCCTTATGGGCTATTGTTAGGTCATGTGGTCAATTCAGTAGGGATCATGACTAACCCTAAAAAGATCAAGGTTATAGTTGCCATGAGTCCACCGCGCACTCCGAAAGAAGTGCATAGCTTTTTGTCATCGATAGGGTATTATCAAAGGTTCATACATGCCCTGGAGAAAATAACGTTGCCATTAACGAATCTGTTGTCCTTTAGTTGTCTATTTAAATAGAGTGACCCTTGTAAGGTAGCCTTTAATTATATGAAACAGGAGCTAGTAAAAGCACAAATTTTAAAAGCATTTAAAAGGGGTGAAGTATTTTATATATTTTTAGCAGTCACCATGCATAGTATCAGCTATTGCTTATCCCAAATCTGGGAGGAAAAATGGCAGAGATCAACTACAGCTACATGGAGAAATTGTGCCTTGCAATGGTATTTGCGACTAAAAATTTTAGGCACTACATTCTCTATGAGAAGATTGTATTTTATACGAAGGCGGAAGAGCTTAGATTGCTTATGAACAAGCTATAGCTCCCCGATCATATAGCAAAGTGGTTAATCACTTTGCAAGAGTTTGATTATGAGATTAGAAGTAAGCCACCGAGGTTGTAGGGCATTCTGAAATGCCTTGTGGATTTCGAGGAGCCAAAAGAAACTTTAGTTGAAGGAAGTGATATCGAGGAAATGTTTAAAATTGATATGGCATCTATTCCCTCCTAGTATGTTGTTATAACACATTACCTCTCGACAGGAGAGGCTAGAGCCGGTTTATCAAAATCAAAGAAGACGAAAATTAGACAGCATGCTTTGAAATTTTCTTTGATCACAGGAACACTATATCAGCAGGGAGTTGATGATATCTATCACCGATATGTGATGCTTGACGAGATTCCATTCATTTTGGAATAGTGCCATGACTCTGCCTGCAAAGGGCATTTTGTTGGGCAGCTTACTGCATAAAAAGTTTTAAGAGCATGTTATTGGTGGCCGTCCATTTTTTAAGATGCATTTGAGTATGTTAAGAGATGCGATACTTGTCAATTGCATGACAGTAGGGAGAATAGAAAGTGACCACTTACTCCAATTATGGCTATGCTTCCATTTGAGAAGTGGGGCATCGACTTTGTGGGTCCTATCACCCCATCATCTACTACTCATAAGAGATACATTATAGTAGCAACTGATTACTTCACAAAGTGGTCAAAAGCATGGGCAATGAGGTAGGATAATGCAAAAGAGACTGCTAGTTTCCTACTTGAGCAGATCATCTGCCGTTTCGGTCCACCAAAGGAAATAGTATCGGACCATGGAACCCGCTTTTTAAACAAAGTGATTAAAAGCCTGACTGAATCTTGGCAAATCAAGCATAACAAGATGACCCCCTATAATCCGCAAGCAAATGGCCAAGTTGAAAGTACCAATAAGCAGCTTGTGGGTATCCTATCCAAGATAGTCTCTGAAAGGAAACGAGACTGGGATAAGAAATTACATGTGGCAGTATGGGCATACAATACAATGTTCAAGCGAGCTACTGGCCATACTCCATTTAAATTGGTTTATGGGGAAGAGTGCATGTTACCCCTCAAAATTGAGTTGCCAACTATACGGTTTGCAATCAACCACACGCTTTGGGAGATGAGGATGCACTCTTTGAGCATTTCACGACCATAGCCCACCTGGATGAGCTTAAATTGCAGAGTTTACTACACCAGGAGGTAGCTAAACGTCGAATGAAGCAATTGCATGATCTGAAAAATGAGGAAATATACCATTAAAAAAGGACAATTAGTTCTGTATTACAATGTGTGTAGGGATCTATTTCCAGGGAAGCTGGAAAACCTAGATGGGATGGCCATTACAAGGTAGTTAGGATAGGTAAAAATAAGTCCATGGCTTTATTAGCTTATCTACATGGAGTAGAATTTAAAAATAAGATTAATCTTAATAAGATTAAACCCTATTATTTTTTAGTATGCTAACGCACTAAATGCATTGCACGTCCATGCTGGGGTTGATCTGAAACCTGCATGAGAGCTTAAACTAGTTGATGGGGCGGTTAATTCCTTATTTGGAGTACCCATATCTAGAGCAAAGATATCATTAGAGGAAGCTTATTTGGTGGACAAAAGGATATAAAGTGATTGAGCAAGAAGACAGAACCTTTGTGTGGGAAATCAAAGTTTTATGTTATCACTGCTTACAAATTCTGACAAGCATCCCTGTTGAGTTCAATGAAGAAGGTGGGATGGAGCCGTCAGTTCATCCTCTAAGCATATTGAATTTTGACTATCATAATTATGAATAGGGGAGTTCTTGATGGCTAGCTATGTAAACCCATTGTGGACATACACATTATACTTTGATGGAGCGTCTAGGGGCCCTAATAGAAAAGGGAGTGTTGGAGTCATTATCCGATATCCCCGACATAGAGTTACAATGAAGTTAGTAAGGCATGAAGTCCCACGTTTAGGTTAGGTATGTCTGTGGAAGGTCTGAGCAGTTATTGCCTCCTGCAAAGACATTGTCAGGCATTGAAAGACGTGTTTTAGAAGGTAGTTCTAGTGACCCTATTCTACTCACCTGCTAGGCAGCTGTTCTAGGAGTTTCTATTAGTTGTGAGGCAGTTAGAAAAGCCTGCTAGAATAAATATATGCAAAAAAGTAAAATCCTGAATAGTTGAAGAATAAAAATATACAGAGATGTGTAAAAAGGGATTCTAACCCCTATAAAAATAAAAAAAGAAAGAACGAAAAATCCTTGAGCAGTTGTGTATCGCCTTGTGAAGATTGGGTAGGTTCCTAGGGACGAGATAAGATCCGAGACCCGAGGCCAATGCCTTGTCTTCCTAGGGGTGGCATCTAGCTATAAAAATAAAAATAAGCAAAGGTTGGAGCAAAAATAAAAGTGAGCATCAAGAAATGATAATGTGCCGCCTTGCAAGGGCTTGGTAGATTCTTAGGTACTGAGGCAAGACCTAAGGCCGATGCCCTGTTCTCCTTGGGTCACTAAGCTCAGCTCCCTCCTTTTTACACGCCCGAATATGGCAGAATTAAAGCTAAAGGAAAATGTATTACATAAAAATATTTCTTGATCAAGCTATAAGAGTCCTCACCTAGTAGGAGCTCCTGGTTGAGTTGTCCTCAGTTAGGTAGGTAGTTCAGACCGCCACTTAGGATCACCTCTTTGATAGTTCTTTTTAGCTTGGCTGTGTTGGAACAGTCAGTTAGTGATTAGCTTTGGGCCTTCTGTCAGATTATGCTAGGCCTACTCCTCATGGATTTTATGCCTTGGTTTTGATAGGTGGCAAGGTGAGAGTTGTGATATGTTTGGTTGTATATTTTCTGTATCAGCCTGATGCTCTTTGTGGTTGTGTCGATGTGCAAATTTCTTCGTGGGATTCAACGGGCTGAGTCACCCTATCCCGTGGTCGCCAATAAGAGATGGATTTTTGACCCAAAAAATTGCTCAAATTTTGCCAAAAAATCCAAATTTCAAGGAAAATTTGAATCACGTGAAGGCGGCAAAGGCTATTGGGTCAATTTTAAGCGGCAAGCAACAGACGGGTTTCAAAAGTGCTATAAAGACCCACCAAGTGACGGTTGCAGAATTTTCCTAATCTTTTCAAGTGTCAGATCAAACTCTTGAAAGTGTCTAGTAGAAGAGGCCCCGAGATAGTCAACCAGCATTTTTCAGATTACTAATTGGACGACGGACAGTGGAATGGCAATGCCCGCAGTAAAGGCCAAAGAGAAGTAAGTGTAAACGGCCCTTTTTGGATGAAAGAGGGTGCCCTTTGGAAGCACCCCTACCAAAAAAATTTGCATGGAGGGGGGGAGGGGGGGCCATTTTTCATGGCGAAGGAAAAAAAAACGTGGAGAGAGGGTGCAAGTGACGATTTTGGAAGAGAGAGGGAGAAAGGACCCATGGCACCTCAATGTACCCCCATAAACCAACTACAGCAATAGGATGTATGACTTCTACACTCCCTATCACCTGGCTTCGTATGAGAATTG
Organism: Lygodium microphyllum; assembly: GCF_053477565.2. NCBI lineage: Eukaryota > Viridiplantae > Streptophyta > Polypodiopsida > Schizaeales > Lygodiaceae > Lygodium > Lygodium microphyllum. Next base: position 39,125,646 of record NC_141162.1, on the reverse strand, counting down.
GCTGCCAAGATGGCTTGATTCAAATTCATTCTTTCTCTCTCCTCTCTCTCTCTCTTTCAAATGGTAGTTCATGCAAATGAAATCAAGAAGAAGAGGGACTGAAGGATGCTTGTCCGTCGGATCGCTCCAAGATCAAGAGGGGGCTAAGGGAAGGTGTTTAGCATTGAAGAATGATTGCTAGTTGGGCTAGTCTGTACAAATTATCAAAAAACTCAGAACATGCAAAAGAGTGATATGCCTCATTTTAATAAAGGAATTTTGCTTTTTTTTAATGTTTGATGGTCTAAATGAAATCTATATGGAATGAAAAAAAAAATGGATGCTTTTTTGCATCATGATTGAGGGCTGCACATAAAAGAAATGCAGAACCATAATGATACATAGTCGTAACAATTAAATTACAACCCGAAAAGTGTCTTTTTTGAGGAAAAATGAAGATTTTGTTGGTTTTGGGTGGGAAAAAGAGATTCACATGGAATAAAATTCTATTAAAAATCATATTTTAGCTGTCATAATCAGCCAATAATCATACATCAAAAAATACCCTATTTTTATGATAAATAAATAGATAAAAATAGAAAAAAGAGAGAAAAATAGGTTTTCGTGCTTTAAAAATTAAGAAAAAATATGATTAATATTTATGAATGTTTAAAAAGATTGAGGCATGAGGAATAGCCTAAGATCATCTTTGTTTGTATGTTCTAGTATTTTTTTATTGCTTTATACATTGAAAATGGCAAAAAAATAAAACCCTACACCTATGCAATGATGTAACACATAAATGGTAGCGGGAAAAGAGGGTTTGTGGAAGTGTTTAAGTGTTAAAAATGATGCAAAGTCTGATCTTTTGTTTTTGCATGTCATATAGGGTGATAATCATTTACCTTTAAAGAGACTAGTAGCACGATTAAGTTCGGTGCTAATCTCTAGCAACGCGGCAACAACTCATATATTGAAAATCATTGAAGTACTGATTTTACACTCCACTTTGCTGATTTGTTTTAAAATCAATAGACATCCACATTTTTATTTTTCATGCCACATGATATAAATCCTTGATGCATATCACCTATATGCCAAACATTGACCAACGCTGAGAGGTTGAGGAAGCAAGTTTTTTCTTTATGTGTGAAGGCAACGCATCAAGGGGCCAATCCCCGAGATGTAGGAGAGCTGCAGTGAGGCCGCAGTGTTTCAGTCAAGAGGTCACCTCCTGTGTATGTGATATGTGGTATATTATGCCAATGTGTATGGGATCTCCCTCTGAGGATTAAGGGAAGGCAAATGTTGGACTGTGTCCTATTACAAATGCAAGATCGGTATTAGAGTTTAGTGTAGCGTATGCCTTAGACGCTCCTGGCCACAAGGCCGTGTGGGGTGTCTTGTGTGTCTTAGAGGTCTAGCCAGTGCTAGAGAGCCAATGTCGGTTTTAGCTCTCAACACCCTTTTTGAGGGTGATGAATGCATAAGAGAAGGCTTGTTATGAAAGTTAATGACCTCATAGGGCATCCTCATTGGATGTGTGGGAGTTCTTATCACTGTTGTACATCACAAAGGTGTGAAGGCATTTGCATTGATAACAATGAGATTGACTTCCAAGAAAAGGCAATTGTATAATGGTCGATTAAAGTAACAATAAGTAGCTCCTCTCTTGAATTAAATTATTATGCTTTACCTCCCCCTCTTACTTTTCTCTAGATTCTTTCATTGAAAGAGAGTGGTGATTTGATGAGTCTTCGGAGGAGCACCTCCGACCTAGTGTGAGACATCCTAGCATGCAACCACAAAGGGGGGAATGCCCTCCAAGAGGGAGGGGGAGTGCAATACAAGCACAATCATTAAATCCACAAAGAGGTGAAGGTGGCCATTGCACTTGTATGTGGGGAAGGAGTGACCTCAAAAGAGGGTGGACATGCTTCAATGAACCAAATTAGGAAGGGAAAGAGAATGCTTGTAGTATTTGAGAGAAAATTTGAAGAGACTATAGATGAGCAGAGCAATGAATAACAAAGTATCAAATCATGTAGTGCACAACAAGGGCATGGCCATGCACAAAGAACAAGACATAGAAGCAAAGAACATGAAAGGAGCATACTATAAAAGTTGGGGATATGAGTGGGGAGACTACTCTGATGGTCACTCGTGACAAGCATATCATGCAAGCTTGCATTGAGGACTAGTTTGAAGCAATGATTGTGATAATTTGTAAGAGATGGTAATGTGTTATTATATGTAGTTTTCTATTTTCACATCATTATCAATATTACTATATTTTTACATGAAAATGCACAATCCATCCCTTTGTTGCTTCCCACCCCATTCTACTTTTTGGTCATCATGCCCATGATAAGATAAGTGACAATAAGGTATAAGAAACTCTTAAAGATATTTCTCAATAATGGCTATGTTGGAGGGATGGGTATATTCATAGTATCATTAGAGACTCCAAGGCACCAATGTAAATCAATTGATGAGTCAATTACAAAGGAATGGGATCCCTATTGGCTGAAGAGGAATGAGGTGTTTGAGGCAGAGATTAGCAGCATCGAGCAGGCCTTCTTGTCAAACTGTATGTTTTATGTTTAGGATGGAAACCATTATCTTACACCTTGGATGAATGAGATAAATACATGTGAGAAATCCCAAATGCAAGACCCCTAACATATTCCATTGTGTATGTTTTTAGTGTTGCTAACATTTTTAATGGTTCCTAACAACCTTTCCAAATAAAACAAGGCAGCACATATGTGTAGATCATCACTTAGTGAAAGTTATAAGTGGTGTGACTAAGAGGGAGATATAATCAACAATATCTTATACAAATAGTTATGTGAAGAACCCATTTTTTCTATGCTTGGGTTGCTTTTATTGGTGGCTAAGTGAAGTGGTGGAATGAGCAAGCTTAAAACCTAAACTAAAATCTATACTAGTTGGCACAAAAGGGGGTTGTCCATATCTTGTATCCAAACCTTGTGTGTGCAAAGATAAAATGGTAGGGCAAGCTAACCATGCATCTATATTTAACAAATTTAACGAGGATGCAAAGACATGGGTACAAGCACACATGAAGTTCCCATTTCAACATGAAACAAGGTACCATTGATTGCTCTCACCCACATCAGGTGGAAGGTAGTCCCTTCAAGCTTAGAATATGAATATTCTTATTACTATGCCCTAAATCTCATATGCAATAACATTAACATAATTATAAATTACCAAATGCTGAATGAGTATAATATGGCTATGCAACCAATCAAATAAAAATGAGCATAGCTCTCTAACTCCAAATTCAAATCCAAGTGGAGCAAGCCACACTATAGCATTAATAAAAAGCTCATAAAAAAACCATGAAGTTTACTAAGAGTTGTGAACCCAAGCCTTGAAAAAAAGTGGTACCAGTAAGTTCCTATCTCTCAATTGTTGTCATTCATACATATTCAAACCACATTGAGATAGAAAAAGTAAAGTCTTTTACCATTGTAGAATGGTCTCATACTTAGAGTGGGGCTCCAAGACTAGCAGTATTCTAAATGAGGAGAGAGTATGCACATTGGCATCCTTGAAGCTAAATGAGCCAAACTATATCATCATGATATTAAAGGCCATGGAGAGTTCTATCAAGAAAATTTGAGTGTTGATGAGCATGCCTTAATATACATTCTTCTCTTTAATTTAGGTTTCATGCACTAGAAGCTGAACACATTATTATAAATGAAAAAGCTGTGACTTGATCAGATGAAAATACACTACTTTGAAATTGGGATAGACAAGCGACTTTCTAGGCCATACTATAGGATGGTGAAAAGTGACTACTCTTGATTTGGGAGAACTACTAAAACATTCAAGCGAATAATGATTTGTTTTCTAGTTCATGTAGGAGATAAAGGAAATATAGAGAACACATGTTTCATACTATCTTTTATGATTTTAAGCCAAATGATGATATTGAGTCTCAAAGTTCATGTAAGCTAGTAGCATGGAGGCTTCCCTAGAGACATTACGTATTATTCTTCTGTAATAGCATGTTTGGATGCTATCTTATCATGGTATTCTCCATACGTAATAGTGGTTTTATCTGGAAAATTCATGTACATGTAGATGGAGAGTGAGGTGCTACAAACTTTGCTAGGAGAATGCGAGAGCCATGTGAACTTGGAGAAGGATCAATGCATGTATGAGGATCACTAGATTGAGTAACATTGGAACAAGGAAGCGTATTGGAGATGCCATGTCTTCCTCGATTATCTCAAAGGTACGAGAAAGCATTATATCAAAAATACTCGAAGAAAAAACAATTACAAGACACACAAAGATACAGAGTCCCAATAAGTAACTTGACATGTATTCTTTGGTATATATCATAAGTTTCTATCTCCTTATAAAGAGATTGTGACTCGTTGTAGGAAACTGATACCAGCAGTGCCATTATTGGAAAAGGAAAACATAAGAGTGCAAAATTTTAGTGTTGACCAAGAAAGTATGAGTAGAGATTGACCCTTTTTGCCAATTAATTTGGTTTCTTCAATCCCCAAAGATTTGATATGTTGTAGTTGGTAGCCAACTAATCTATTATATTGAAGTAAAAATATGTTGCCAAACATGACTCGTGACTACATTTTTATAGGCTTTCTGATTGAGACCATTAAAGAGCATATCATAATTCAACTGGTGTAAGAACTAGAATAAGAGAGCAATAGATATACAAAGACTATTTCAAATTCTAAGTTTACCATTTATTGTATATTCATTCAAATAGTAACAAACATTCTCTATTATTCCATATTCAAACTTGTTTTAAATGGACTTTTATAGCAGTGAGAAAAACAACAATAGATGAAGTCCATGTCATTGATATGGGTAGAATAACATAGGAATTTCTTCTAAAACTTGCATTGGAGACATTTACCATCCATACCCTTGCATAAAGAGGTGCAACATCGGTGGAAAGTACGAGGGTAGTGTTGAGAACACAAGATCACACCCCACTCATATGTAAAGTTTGGAGCATTGAGTTGGTAAGATTGGCAGGGTCGTAATCATAGGATGTGAAATATTTTAAACCTTCTTCCTATTTATAATATCAATAGCAATGTTTTATGTTGTGTAGAAGAGGAAAGAATTCCAGAGCAAAAACATGCAATGCTAGAGGACGTGGCACTTATACATGTAAACAAATATGACTCATGAGTTTTATATGTCATAATCATATGATATAAAAGCTTTTAAACCCTCTTCCTCTTTTCAATACGAATAACAATATTTTGTCTTGTGTAAATGAGGAAATTTTTTGAGAGCAAGAACATGCAATGCTAGAGGACATGGCACTTACATATACATGTAGACAAACATGACTCATGAATTTTATACATCATAATCATATGATGTAAAAGCTCTTGAATCCTCTTCCTCTTTGCAATATTAATGATAATATATTGTCTTGTATAGAGGATGAAAGAATTCAAAAGCATGAACCTACAATGGTAGAGGATATGGCACTTACACATATAGGTAAACAAACATGACTCAAAAATGTTATGTGTTGTAATCATGTGTTGTGAAAGCTTTTGAACCTTCTTCCTTTTTACAATATCAATAACAATGTTTTGTCTTACAAAGAAGAAAATAATTCTAGAGCATGAACATATAATGGTAGAGGACATGGCACTTACACATATATGTAAACAAACATGACTCATGAATTTATGTGTGGCAATATTCAAAAATGAAAAATATAGCTAAAAATCAGTTGTATTTTTTGCAATGTGGATCTCCCCTTGTTGTGAGACATTGTCTTGCACAACTCCACGATGAAAAAGCTAGAGTGGCGTATCATTCTTTGTGACCCATTCGAAATAGAAAATAGTATACAAAGTGATCAGTTGAGTGAGATGTCCCAATTGTTGATGGAGACATTGCAGGAGGTCAGCCAGCAAAAAATGGTCAAGGTTGATAAAGAACCCACAAACATTGCATGTGATATTATGGTGGTTTGTCTCCCTAGTGACAATGTCATATATAGATTGGGGGATTGAATTCCATCATGGAACTCCCACACTGAGGTAGAGTCAATCAATGTCATACATCTGGCTGATCACTTGCTCAAAGACATAGGAATGTTAATTTTCATTGACATAGCACCCTCCATGGTGGAGCTAATTGAGTCGGTTGTGGAGGATGGACACCAATGAATAAAGTTAGGGTAAAGATGTTAGGCCTTGCATATGACAAAAGTCATTTCACAAAATTGAGATGTCTATTTGTATTATTGGAAGCAAATAGGTGGGTGGTATTAAGTTACAATATGAGCATGCTATTTTTTGTAATAGCATCAAACTTAGTGGCTCCTTTTACTAACTATGGTAGCTAATATGAGTATTTTTGCTTGAAATGTAAGTGTATGTGATACATTTTCTAGCATATATGTGTTTAGATTTCAATTACAAACAATTATTCCTTTGAAATTCATGACAAACAACATAACTATGGATCAATGGTCTGTGCAAGATACAAAGGAGCCCCAATGAGAGGTCGGTAAGAGTTCCATTGTTGTAAAAATAGCACTAGATTCTTAAAAACAACTTGTATGCGTGTATCACTCTATTGAAGAGGAGAGGCTTTTAAGAGTGAAGGTAATATATTTATGTAAACCTCTAAAATATCAAATTATAATAGGGCTTTCTCTTTTTCATGCCAATACATATATATGCTCACCTTTCCTACTATTCACTTACAACTAACCTCCACAACCAAGAAGTTGATTGTATTTGATGTGAATGGGGTGCTTCTACATAGGTGTCCAAGGTAAAAATTATCATTATCAATCAAGCCCTTGGGAAGTGGATAGATATTATGTGATTTGCAACTAGGTCTTGTTAAGGCTTTAAAGGGAATATATGCATTGTTTGACATTGTCATTTGAAGCTTGATGAAAGAGAAGAACTTGAGTAAGTTATTCCAACTAATTAGAAGTGATTGTATCAAGAAAACTATGCAAGTACCACAATTCATATTTCAATATGGTCAAGGCAAGTGTATAATAGTTCCCATAAATCATTCTTTTGGAAGGAGTCAAGCAAAGACATGCTTTTTGAAATGTTTTGATAATATTGATTGGCTACACTTTAGCCCTACAACAACACTATTTGTGGATAATAGCATAGAGAAGATTCAAAAGAACCCACCTACCTCCTTTATATGCCCATCTTCATTTGAGAGTAATCCCATGGATACCATC